>NC_073691.1:89113721-89233721 GCF_029784155.1 Uranotaenia lowii
AAATTTGTGCTGTGTTCTATGGATGACGATCTCTTCAGAGTAGGGATACGTTCTCTTTTAAGAGTACATGTATTCTTTTTCAATCTTGAAATGGGTGAACTCTTCTTTTTGTAAAATTTAACGAAATGTACTCTCTCTCATTTTAACAGAATAAACGAACTTATTTCTTCCAGTTTATGAAGATTTGTTCCCCATCTTATACAAAAATTTCAAAAAAAAGTATAATTTACATCAACTTCCTTAAAAATCCTGTTTTTATCAAGGGGCATCTCTAAGTCGTAATTAACAATGAGCACGATAAGCGCCTTTGAGTATGCACTGAACCCCTTCGTCGATCAAATAGCCTTACAATATATAGCGGTAAGAAAAAACTTTCCATGGATTTTGTACGAAAATGGTGGCACAGGTAACGCGGAAAGCTCGGATAGCCGGAGCTCGGATGAGCGGAATTTTACTGTATGACCATTTCTGATTAAGTGAAGCAACTTTGTATATGCCTCTATTCTATGAACAAATTATGTCTAATTTAATACAAAAATTCGAGGAAAATCGCCATCATGCAAAAAAATTTAAGCTATACGATTCAATGGTGTTTCTGATTAAAAATATTTTATTAGCGGTTCCTGGTTGCTTTCGTGGTTCATCAATTTTATCAAACATCAAAGAGATTCTCAAATAGCCATATAGTATCGGAAATTGATTAAAATATGAAACGTAGGAAGACGGAAGGAAGGAAACCAATCACCCTTCAATATTAATCCCTAATTCGCCTTAGAATTAATTTTTCAGACAACAGCAGCAACAACAAGAAAATCAAATCTCTCAGTGTGTCGGGAAAGCGAGGCCGTTATCGGGCGATGATTTACTCTAAAATGAAATTCCTTTCATTCCCACGCTCGAGCTTATTAGCTCGGCCAGTTTGTTCAGCCAATCTAGTGAATAATATGTATCTCAAACCATACCCCGGGGGCTTCGGTTTCATCGTCGTCGTCGTCCGTTTGGCAGCAAACGTCAATATGAATGCGTTCCATGGGCACGGCGAGTGTCAGTGAATTTTTATAAGAAAATTTGAACGCTTGAAATAAAATGGAAAAAACAACATATGGGTCACCTTTGCAGTTTTTAATATGCTCTCTTTTAATACTTATAATGTTTTGAAATTTTCTTTATTTTCTACCCTGTGTAAAATCTTATGTTAACTGAAAACAGTGGACATTTGAACTTTCGCTGAACTGTATGTACACTCAAAATAATTTGCACATAGCGATTACGTGGAAAACTATATAATATTTATAGAACTGATTTTCACGTAACTTCTACGAATAAAATATGTGAACGCTCTCCTAATAAGATTTGCTGCCTGAACGTCACCTACAAATTACGTGAATTTTTAGTAAATTGAATGAAATGTGATGACGAAAATTATTTTCAATTTAAGTTGAATCTAATTTAAATGAGAATGAACTTCATTTTCATTAATGGATGTTTAGATCGGTTTCAGAAACAAAAATTCATGTTTAAAACATTATTTTATAAGTTTATTCAAATTTCTACACAAGAACTAAAAGCATCTGGATTCCATGGGCTGTTGTTGGACAGTTCTTATAAGAGTGGTTCTGCCTGCTTGTTGACGGAGTACCTCAGAAAGAAGTCTTTTGAACAGCTCGCTTCAATGCACCCCAATGATGCTCACCAGGATTCTGCTGAAAACGTCCAAATTACCTACCTACCTACCTAAGGGTCCGGTGCCGATTGACCATAGGGCTGAGATAAAAGATCTCCACTGCTGGCAATCCGTAGCCAGCGTCTTCACTTGCTGCCAGCCAAGGTTCTCGTCAACTGTGCGGATTTCAGCGGCTAGACTACGCCGCCACGAGCTTCTGGGCCTGCCTCTTCTTCGATGACCATCTGGATTCCAGTCAAGCGCCACTCTGCAAATCTCATTTTCATCTCTTCGCAGCGTGCCCAATCCATCTTCACTCACGTTCCCGAATCTCGTTTTTTAAAGCCTTTTAATGGCACCGGCGATGAAGTTCAACGTTTGAGATCCAGTTACCAGGCCACCAAGCGCGGATGATGTTCCGCGGAGACTCGCAAACGCAAATCGGGCTCTATCTTGGTACCACCATCAGGCGTAATCTGGCTACCAAGATACTGGAAGCACTTCACTTTCTCAATCTGTTGTCCAGCTACCACGAAATTGGAACGTCCAAGATAGCCAATCGTAAAACATACATCAGGACGGGTAGACATCATAAGGTAATTATGGTTCCTAAAAGTTCTCGATAAGGTTCGCTTGTTGTTCCAGCTTCATTCTTATCCAACTGCAACGCCTTTTGCATTGGAGTCTTGCATGCAAGGGTTGCATCCAGCCAAGCCAAATTTACGAAGAAGTTTTTCGATACTAGCAGTTTGCGACAACTTCATCTCACCACGCTTCATGTCGTAATCGATCTTGACGCCAAGAAAGTTTGATATCTGTTACTTCATATTTAAAACAACTCCAAGTTCCTTCCAGCCACCATCAGATCATCGACGTACATGACCAGGAATATTTCGTCTCTCCCCCTCTCTTCAATTCATGAATAAAGGCAATAATCTTGTTGAGACCGTTGGAACCCTACTTTTAATAAAGTCTCATTCAGCCTCTCGTTCCAGCACCCGAGACTCTGTTTCGATTCATAGAGTGATTTCTTCAATAGGCGATGGAAGCGCTGACGAATTTGGGTGATGGTTTTGCATTAGTGCAAGTGGGATGCAGCTATAAATTCACCCAACTTTTGACAGTTCTAAAGGGGTTTTTCTTAAGGAGAGAAAGAATAACTTTTCGATTCCATCGCCCATTGGCAAACCGACTCTGGATTAGCCTTGACACCTCCAGGAACGGCCATAAAAATCTGCTCTTGTAGCATGCCATGTAAAAAAGCAGTTTTAACATTTGAAGGATGTGGAAGGACATCTGAATAGCTACGGCCAGCACTGTTCGTATCGTGGTTAGTTTCGCTACCGGGGCATACGTCTCTTGATAGTCGATCCCGGGTTTCTGGAGGAATCCCTCAAGACCAATCTTGCCTTGAAGCGCAAAACCCGACCGCCCTTACTCTCCCTCGTCGAAAAAATCCATTTGGAGTGTATGGGCTCGATACCAGCGGGCCGCTTTACAAGAACCCATACGTCATTCGTTCTCATGGAATCAAGTTCGTCCTTCACCGTCGCCAATCATTTGGACTCATCTGGCCGACCTCGGATTTGCTCGTTTGTACTCGGTACATCTGGGAAAGAATCCACACCCGCAGAAGTTGCTTGAAACCCAGTGATGAAGTCAAGGAACTTACCTGGGAGCCTGCGCTCCCGTTCGCTACGCCTCGTGTTAGACCCTGAAAAGTCACCACGTTTTTCTTGCGAAAGGAGCACCCCAGGATTTTCTGCTGGTTTCACCACATCCAATGGACTTGCGAATTCCACTTCTTCGTCTCTGAACAAAGGATGAAATCCATCGGGGCTTGATCCGGCACCTACATCGTCTTCAACTGCCCCCCTCTGGCTCATGCTGCACAGGAATGACGCGTTCCATCAAAAGGCTCTCGATACTGCTTTCCTTTCACGCAGCTTTCGCAAAAACCAACCAAGGGAATCTTTTCGCACATGCCGTCTACCAGTTTGTTAGTACCATGACATCCATCGCATGCTGACTTACGTGGCCCATACGACGATGCCACAGATTGCCAACTTCAGCAGTACATAAATTTGTGGTTGGTCTCCCAGCTTCCAAGTGAGGTGCAACTCGTACATATTGTTCTTAAGAGGAGCTTCAGCAATAAGACCATCTTTGTTGCTGAGAACCGCCTTGTCCCGACCATGGGAACCAGTGAATATAACACTTATTCCACTCCTCGCTAGCTTTTTGGTTGACAGCAGGTTACCTCATAATTCCGGCAGATAAACCACATTCTTTATAACGAACCGGACACCGCAAGAAGTATAGCATCGTACAACACGTTCGTTATGACCAACTAAGGTAACGCCTTATTTTACCACATCGACAATGAATGGTTCCTTCCATTTCCGAATTAATTCCAGATAACTCCGACAGTTAACGAGATGGTCAATGCATCCCGAATCAACGAAGAAAATTGCTTCAAGTTGGCTCGATTTTCTCGGGATCAAGCCCCGATGAATTTCATCCTTTGATCAGAGACGAAGAAGTGGAATTGCAAGTCCTTTGGATGTGGTAAAACCAGCAGAAAATCCTGACGCGCTCCCTTCGCAAGAAAGACGTGATGGCTTTTCAGGGTCTAACACGAGGCGTAGCGAACGGGAGTGCAGGCTCCCAGGTAAGTTACTTGACTTCATCACTGGTTTTCAAGCAACTTCTGCTGGTGTGAATTCTTCTTCTCATTTTTTATTTAACACCCGTTAGCATTTCGGTCCTTTGGATTTCTTCCGTCGATTTCCTTTTCTTCTTTCGATTCTCCGGTCTTCTCGTTCAGATACTTCCGTCAACAGTCACTGTTTAACCATTTCCAGCAAAAGATCCTTCTCGTCCAGATTCTCGAAGGCCGTCACCAGAGAATCTAAGCTGTCTGGTAGTGTCCGAAAAAGTTGAGACACCAGATCGCTTGTTTTCAATTTTTCCCCTGCAGACTTCAACTGCCGGACCGTGTCGTCGAAGCTTGGAAATGTGCTTGCATTGATGACTCTTCCTTCATTCGCAGGCGAGCCAACTGCTTCCGAAGTACATCTGGCTCGTTACCGATCGCTTAGCGAAGATTTATTTATTTATTTATTTATTTATTTATTTAGGATATATGGGCCGAATCCGTCATCCGAACTACTTAAAAATTATCTTACATAGAGTTTATTTCTTTAATATAGCACATAGAGCTTCTTGATTGTCGGGATGCTTAAATTGAGATCACTGTTAATATTATTTCTCCCAGAGCTTTTCACATAGCCCTAGCCGTTTCCTTCTTCCGTGCAATACCCAGGCATTCATCGGACACGAACGACACCAGCAGCCACTTGGTCCGCGCTGCTCCGCCTTAAGGAGGGATGGCACCTTCTTTCAGGACTTCCGAGACCTCCGCTGCATCCAGGAACAGCTTCACGCGGTACTTCCAATTCTCGTAATTGGGACCAACCAGCTGCGGAATGTCTTCTCTTGAACTGGAGCCCATAAACTGAAGACTTGGGATCCGCAGTGGCCAGAGAAACGATTTGAGTAATTAACAAAAAAAAAGTTTATTACGAAGGAAAAGTGTTCTTCAATGTGTCGGGGAGACTAGTGAAAAATTTCAGGACCGCTTGACACATCCTTTTCAAGGATTGCTTCGCTTCATCTAAACACAAATAGAATGGGATGCAACAAAACCTTAGTTTACTTGAAAAATTCCGTATATTTTATATTTGGGCTTATGATATAGCTCAGTTGGCAAGTCTGTTGTCTCCTGAGCCGATGTCCGCAAGTTCGAGCCAAAGAGTAAACATCGAACACAGTTGTACCGGGTAAGTTTTTCAATAACGATCCGCCAACTGTAACATTGATAAAGTCGCGAATGCCATGAAGATGGTAAAACGACTATAATCGAAAAAAAAATTAAAAGTATATTTTATATCTAAATTATTTTGCGTGTACGTATGTACGTTATCCACCATGCGTGCACGGATTCACCGCAGTTTCGCCAACGCATGCGCTAAATTGTTGCATTGTTTAGTTCGGTCAATCTCCAATGCAAATCACAACATACTTGAAACCATAGCTTCGTATGAACTGTCATGTATTGAATGTGTTTCGTGTATGGGTGTGTCTTATTTGTAGAACGAGTGAACAGTTTCTCAACCGTATAAAATTCATAACAACGTTGTAATAAAACTACGACAGGTTTCATTGAGTTTAGATCGTATACGTATTTGTTTGTTTGTTGTTTATTTATTCTTGCAATTTAAGATAACAATCTTTTCAATCACTGCAATTGGTTTTACTGGGATTTGCAATTATTCTAGCTAATCTTCTCTACTCTTATCCTATTCTAACCTGGCTAAACACTCTCTTTTAAAAACGTTAATGTTACAATTCATCTTGATCTCATCAGGTAACTGGTTCCAATAGACAATGCCGCGTACAAACAGTGTGCCGTTGTAATGGGAAGTAAAATTTCTCGGAATAACCAATTTTCTCACTCGATTGCTTCTGAAAGGTATGAGTTTCTGGTAGAGGTAGTTCGGTGTCGCTGTTGTAAATATCTTCTGTATCATGATGTTCGAACGATGCTTGAAGAAATCGTAAAACGAGCAGCCCATGAACTTCCGGTGATGTATGCTCATTCTCGCGTATCGATCCAGCTTAAAAACCCACCTGATGCATTGATTGATGGCAATACGTAAACGATCCATTGCCATAGCTGACGCATTTATTAAAAACTCTGAGCCAAAGGTAAGGTGCGGTAAAATTAGGGTTTTAGCTATTTTCAATCTAAAGTGCGAGGGTAGTATGCTCGCTGTCAATTTTAGATGGCGTAGGACTGCATAGATTTTACCGCATAGTGCGTTGACTTGTTGGTCCCACTCCAGGTTACTTTGGAAAATTATTCCAAGATTCGATACTTTGTCGACGTACGAAACATTAGATGATCCCAGGGTAATGACCGGCAGTTCAGCATTCATTCTATTACGGGAGATGAGCATCACGTTGGATTTTGAAGTGTTGATACGTAGCATATTCCTATCAGACCAAACTTGTAAGCGCCTCAAGTCATCATTCAATAGTCGAGCCATTATTTCGATCGAGTCGGTAGACGAGCAGAGGTAAAGTTGAACATCATCGGCGAACATATGTATTTGACAATGGCTTATAACTGCTGGCAAATCGTTAATAAACATGCAGAACAGTAGAGGTCCCAAAACTGAACCCTGAGGCACACCAGACATTACTGGAACAGGATCTGAACAGATTCCATCAATACTCACAATTTGTGATCTTCCAGACAAGTAAGACTGGATTAAGTCTACAGCTCTGCCAGAGAAGTTGAATTTCGAAGAGAGTTTTCTCAAAAGCTTCACATAGGAAACTCGGTCAAACGCTTTGGAGAAATCAATCATCATCAAAAATGCTATGCCTTTTTTTGTCTACAGTGGCGTGGATATCGTCGTGTACTTTAAGAAGTGCAGTAGTTGTATTTACTATGACCGGATCTGAATCCTGATTGATTGGAGTTGAGTAGGTTCGTTGTATTCAGATAGTCAGTTATTTGAATTTTAACAATTTTTTCGAATACTTTTGATAACGCACAGAGTAGACTGATTGGGCGAAGATTGTTCATATCAAAACTTTTTCCCTTTTTCCGAATCGGGAGAATTTTTGCCATTTTCCATGCACGAGGAAATCTTGAAGTTGATATGATTAGGTTGAATATGAACGTAATTGGCTTAATCAGCGAAGGAAGAATCAATTTCAAAAATCTTATTGAAATGTTGTCCGATCCAACAGAGTTCGATTTGATGGATGATATGGCTAGAATCACGTCATTATCTGCAATCCTAGAAAATCCAAAGCCATGAGGATTGGCCGGAGGGCGAGCAATATTGTGTTCATCGATCGTAAAACTTGTGGCAAAGTGGTTATTAATTTCATTGACAGAGTTGATAAAAATTCATTGATTCATTGATCAAAGTCGTTACTCGATTTCTAAGGCGCTTGTATTCTGTTTGTGAGGAATCGGTTCTGCAGTCAATCCAGTATCTATATGCCAAATCCCTCTCAATCATCGCTCTAAGTATATTGTGATTAAACCATTTGTTCTTAACTGTAGATTTTACAATACGTACCGGAACGAAAGTATCGAATAGTTCTATGATTGTTTCATTCAACAAATCGACAGCCAAATCCACGTCGCCAATTGAGTACAAATTAGACCAATCGATCGAATTAGCTGAAGATTCCAATCCAGTCAAGTCAATGCGTGTAAAGTCTCTCATAGCTATACGTTCAATCAAAACTCTTTTAGAAATGTCCAGCGATGCAAAAATGACGTCATGTCTGGAGAAACCGGGAGCAGAAAGTTGATTGAAATTTTGAACGAACTCCGGGTTGTTCGTCATCATAAGATCAATAAGAGAGCTTCCTCCTTGATGGTAATGAGTAGGGTTGTCGTTCACACAACTAAATCCGAAATAATCGAGAACGCTACAAAATTGGTTTGACACTGTATTGTTTTTGGTGGGATCTAAATTGAAATCACCAACGATAACTGTGTGAGTGTACTGCAACGATAACTCGGAAAACTTCTGAAATAACTTATCAGAACAGTTGTTTCTTGGTGGATTGTAGAATAATCCAAGTAAAAATTTTCTTGAGAAACATTTCAATTCACCAAACACATATTCGGTTACATCTCCAGCGCTTGCATCGTAAATTTCAGATTGGTCAATGATTTTGAAGTCAATCGCATTTCTGACATACACACACAATCCTCCACCTCGGCTATATATTCTGTCGTTACGAATCAATTTGAAACCTTCTATAAGTAAAATTTCATCCGAAATGGTTGCATTGAGCCAAGTTTCCGATAAGCAGATGACATCGATTTTACCATTCAAAAAAACATTGTTTCAGCTCGCTAAACTTGCTAAAATCTCTAGCACAAATACTCTGGATATTTATATGGCAGATATTCACCTTGTCATCCGGAAGAGCAGCATTCATAACAGCACGGGGTATGTTTGAAAAATTCAAGTGCGTACGGGCATTGTTGTTCACTTCATTAGCCATTATCAAGATTTAAAGGATACAATTCTGGAGAGAGAGTTAGCAGGTTAGAAGGAAGGATTTGAGCTAAATTAAAAACAAGATGTACATATTTTTCTAATTCGTAACACATCTCAAAAAATTCATATCAATAACAAGACTAAGCTAAGTGGCCCTATTTTGACCCAGTAGAGAGAGAGGAAAAAAAACAGCAGCACAGCACAGCAGCAACAGCAGCAGCAAGCACCAACAGGTCCAGCAGGTGGCCCAAAAATAAGGATAAAGTGGCCTGATCATTGTTCAACCGTTGCTCCGAGTTGTTCGAGGGTGTGCACAGGCTTTGCAGTACCGTCAGCGCTCTTCTTGATAAATACGGTCCCGCTTTTCGTAAAGACACTATGAAGATTTCCAGCCTTCTTGAGTTTCAGCGTTCTCCCTTTAATCTCACGGGCCAGGGAGGTGAGGTTCTCATTAAAGTAGATACGGGTTGCTACTTGAAAGCCAAGATTCGCTAATGTGAGATTTCGATTGGCTAAATAGCGAAAAAAGAAATCGTCCCGTGCAGCACGGAACGCGAACTGGAAAAGGATTGGGGGAGAACTACCAGCAGCGATAGGAGTTTTAGCTATCCGTTTAGTGTACACCAGTGGTTGTTGTTCGCCGTATCCAAGAATAGCAGCAATCTTAGCAACGAAAAGGGAGAGATCTTCCTGGGCGATAAATGGAACTCCAAATAACAGGAGATCATTTGCTTTTTCCAACCGTTCCGCAAAGTTTTGATTCCGCTCGGTTGCAGCTTTCAGCTCACCACAGTAGTTGGTCAACTTGTCCATCCTCTTAGCCGTTTCTTGCTGCATCTGTAAAGTTTCCTGTCGCAGGGAAACTATCTCGCCCCGTATTTCAGTTGCATTCGAATCGATTTTTGCGTTCGTATCTTCAAATAAAGAACGCATTTTAGATAGAAGAGCGTCGAGGGAATTCACACTATCATTTTCGGTATCACTAGACCGATCAAGGTCTTGACAGCTACGTTTGAAATTGCTTGTTTTGTCTTTAGTGGTGAGTTTGGTTTTATTACTCATGTTGCACTTGTGAGTCTTCTTTGAGTGACCAAAATAAAAAAAAAACCGGACCAACAACCGCCAAGCAAAAGAGTTCTCGATGTTTTGTTGTACAGCGTGCTTGAACTTTTGTACCCTTTTATCACTAGGGAAATCAAGTTTTCACTAAGTATTCCAACTTATACGATTAGTAGAGAACGGGTTTTAACTTTTTAATGTACAAAAAGTACTGCTGAAGCGAGATATCGGGGAAAAAATACTTAAAGACCACTAGCACGTCACTTGCTCTATCTGGTTCTGTACATCCCTTCAGGATGTGTTCGTTTTTTTTTAAATGACCTTTTAGGATTAACTTAGTCAAGGAAGGTCTGCTGTTTCAGAAAAGAGGTAGGCTTAATAGCGGCACGTTATCCAAACATACGAGAAAACTGTGCCTAGGTCTGCAGTTTAAAGTTTCCTCAATTTCAAATGGACTTTTCTCATCATTTGTTGAGAAATTTCTTTATGAGTATCGAGGAGAAACATTTTCAAAACATCTTTAACCTTGCGAACTAACATTCATAGCCTTTAGTTCACAACTCATCCCGTTGACTGGGACCCACCGTCGGTGGTGACAAAAACTACAGCCGTCATAGTTATTTAATTATTTGAACTTCTGAACCTTACTACTTGCTTTAGAGCCGAAACTGTCCGGATATTTTATTAAAAAAATGGGAAAAGTCCGGTCTGACAAAAAACAATGTCGGTAAATAATTACCAAAAATGTTATATTTTTTGTGGAAGATGAATTCAATCATTTCAGTAATTTTTAACAGGTGTTTCGGTAATAATTACACGTATTTTGGTAATGTTTACAGAAATTTCGGGAAAAGTAACAGGTACTTCGGTATAATTTTCAGGTGTTGCGGTAATACTGCAGGTGGTTCAGTAAAAATCACAGGTTTGTCGGTGAACACTACGTGTTGCTTGATAGTTCAATTATTTGTTACAGTGAAAACTGCATGACAGATTATTCACATTTGTAAGCTGTTAGTTTTCTAAATGTAAAAAAAAACTGTCTACGGAATAATATCTCGACATGTTGAGAACTCGGATTATTAGTTACGAAGGATTTTCTGTGTTGAACCAATGAATTGAAATTAAGGCTTAAGTTTTTTTTCTGTGTTGGACAGTAAAAGTTTTCTAAGAAAAAAGTAGGACAATTTGAAAAGAAAGCGCGACGGCAGGACATTAAAAAAAAGCGGAACATGTCCCGCTTTTGCGGGATGGATGGCAACCCTAAACTAACACTCAAAGTTGAGTAAAAACGTTAAAGCAAGCTTATCGTGAATTAAATTTTCTTTAGCAGTGAGATCTAGTTATTTAATTAGTCTTATAAACAAATACAGTGACTTATTGCATCATTAGATGGAAAATGTTTTCCAAAATACTTACCTTTCTAGTACTCGGAAAACAAAAATAGGAAATGACGTCAAAACGAAACACCAAAGTTTAAGGTCACTTTTAGATTTTCTGAGATTCTTCAAAAAATAATCTTACATTAAACACCGTCATCGATGTCCTGGGAGAGATGTGTATCTTCAGCTGAGCAGTTTTTTTCCGCCCTATAGGAGGTTAAAGATTTCCCCCTCAACCAGTTACGCATCCATTCGTCTGATTTCCCACCCTCCAGGATGACTCCGGATAGCCTTCAGCTGTGTGAACGTTGGACAGATTCCAAATACGGAAAAGCTATAGGAAACGAAGTGCCGAGGGAGATGTGGCTGTTTGTGTGTGTTTGTATCTGTGTGTATAAGCTATTCATGTTTACTCAACGAAACGATTGCGAAGCTCGGACTGTGAGAAGTCGATGTTTACTTGCCATGCAGGAATTTAATATTGGATCTCACATCATCCATCTCGTCCTCCACGACTATTTTGTTTGGAGTGGCATTACATTTGCTGAAAAAGAGAGTTTAAAACATTGAATGGATTGCAAAATTTCGAAAGATTTTATCATCGGGTTTCAAATGCAAAATATGACAATTTTCCGGATTCTTTTAATTCAATCAAGCGAAATTAGGTAAAAATTATGTGCATTCGAACCATATGTAAAGCAAAAAAGGTTATTTCAAAGGATTTTTAACTAAATTTCTACACATTTGTCTCTCTTCAGATACCGCATGCGTTGTCAAGTGACATGGAAAAAAAACTATATTTACTACACTGATTAACACCAACATCTTTTTAGAAAATTGATCAATTTACAGTTTTTCGATCAGTATCCACTAGGTTAAATTTCCTACGTTCAATTTTGAGCAAATCAATAGTTGATGCATACATTTAGGGGCAAAACGAAAGAAATCCGATTATTTTACAAAAATTTTGATAGAAGCAACAAGTCGTAATTTGCTGAAATACAAACGATTATGGGAGATTCTATGGATTTTAACTAAGGAAACTATAAAGTCATGTATGAACATTTGAAAGGCACAATATGTTTGAGTATTATCATTTTTGGAAAAGAAAAATTTTTACAATATATTTACGGCTTCAGAGTTGTTTACTTCAATTACCTCAATTTCAAATGAAGAAAAGGTAAATTATCGATCAAGGCGTTTCTTTAAGAACACCGGCCCTTACTCCTGACAAATCAATAATTGTTCACTTCTCTTTGAGGAGCACTAATGAACAATGCCACGGTGTCGATGAAAGAAAAAAAAATCAATTTAAAGTTTAGCGTCGTTCCGCAGCCAAACTGTCAAGACAAATTACAGTGCCCAAAAGTACGTGATGGCCATGTTAAGTGGATTTTCTTTTGTGTCGTGGAAATTTCTCACACCGGGCCTTTCCCACCCCATTTTTTTGCTCCACTGCTGTTCGGTTTCCTCATTTAGTACTGATTTACACGCGAGTGTTGCGATATCCGGTGAATGGTGGGTGAATGTCCCCAATGAGAATGGAAAGTTTTAATAGAATGCAATAGAATTGAGTTCGATTTTCTTGAATCGCCATGGGAAATAAAGGCCATTGTTCATGAACTTGACTGGATTGAGTGTAATTTTGGATTGGAGCTCGTAATGACATTCTCTGTAGCAGCAAAAATTTCAGACCACCATAGAGGAGTTGAGTCTATTTAATTTCAGAAAAAGTGGAAGTTTTCATCATCTCTACCTTCTTGTAATTTATCACATAAACCAAGGATCCGTTTATTAAATGGTTGTAGATTTTTTTAAAACAGGTAGGGGAGAGTGGGGTATTGTGGGCCATGGGAAACGCCGGTCACTTTGAATATAGGGTGTTTGGATCAAAAAGTGGTCAACTTAAGTTCTTCGTATTTTTTCTAATCATTCATATGAAAAACTTGAACACCCCTCATGTTATAGGTGTATGTGTGTAAAACGATGCTTCTATTTGGCTTTCGACTTAAGAACTTTAGTTTTAAAAATGGCGTCCAAGCAAGAGGAGCTACGAATCAGAATTTCGTACTCGCGTGGTGAAAATTCAAACTACAAAATCAACCGTCACCATATTAATAAAAGTGTTCGGGGAAAGTATTTCGACAACTAGGAAGCCAGGATCTGGGGGAAATCGAAATCCGGGAGCCGCAGTGACGAACAGAAGAATGGCTAGCACTTCCTAGCGAAACTCCAATATTTATGTTCGAGATGTCGCCAATAAGTTGGGAATATCGCCTACAACCGTGCATGTAGCGTAAAAACGATCCGGACTATCGACTTATAAAAAGGCCTTATCCAGATCGCAATGAAAAGCACAACCTTACGGCAAAAACAAGATCTCGGGAGCTTATACGACATTGTTGACAAAGTTTGATTGCGTGGTAATGGGCGACGAAACCCACGCCAAGGCAGACTTCAGACAGCTTCCGCTTTGCTGCCTTTCCTGAAGAAACATGACTTTGCTGTTTTGGCCGGATTTGACATCCTGCCATTGTGAATAAAAGGCCTTAGAGGGATATTCTGCTAACAACATTCATGTTGTGCTCCAGGTTGAATCCTCCCAACACACCAGAACCTCTCCCAATCGAAAAATATAGGACGATAGTTAAGCAAACCCGTTAGAAGACCCAAAAAACTGTAAGCAGCGAGAAGCAGTTCAAAGAAAACTGGCGTTCTGCGCCGCAGAAAGTGGATAAGGTGACTGTACAAAATCAGATGGTAGACGTCAAACGAAAGTCTCGCCAATTTGGTTTAGGTCGACCGGAATCTTAAATAAGTATTTTTTTCGTCTTTTATACAGATTGACCTTAAAAAAGAAAGATACTTTTTTTTTAATAAACAAATAATCGATTTACACGCAATTCAGTTTGACTACTCTTTGATCCGAACTCCCTTTACTCGAAAAATTCTTGCCTATTCATTCCTATAAACAATTAATCCATATTAACAACACAAACGTTTCAAAGGTCTTGATTCAGGATTGCTTAGTCAGAATTTTCTACAAGGATGATAACACAAACAGTATAATTGGCGAACTTGGCGAACTTCAGCCGCTTAGCCTTGTTCACCAGGCTGATGAAAGGCCTTCTCCCTGCGATCTTGCTATGGTACTCCTTCGCATGGATGCGGTGACGGACAGTACGACACGATACCGAAAGTTGGAGCTCCTCCTGTATCTGCCAGATTGTAATTTTTGGGTTTTTCTTCACCTCAAGAATGATTTTCTTGTCCGTTCTGGCATCTGTCTTGGGCTTCCGTCCTCTTCCCGGGATCCACCATCGATCCGAACGTTTTCATCTTCTTCACCAGGGAACCAGAATTTTTTGCGTTTTCCATATTTTACAACTTATTCGAATGTAGACACCTGTTTGAATACTCCACCGAGCCAAGCCAAACAAACAAATTCGAGGGGCCTCGCGATAAAACTTATGGAAATTATATTGATTTTTGAGTTGGACTCATTTTTAGGCCCATTATTGTTTTTTGGAATATTAACTCTTTTTTTTTCTATCAGAAAAACTTTCTTTTTTGTACCAGCGCAACATTAACAAAAATTGAAACGAACATAATAAACAATATTTTAAAAATGATTACGATGTGTTTTTGTTGCATTTTAACCAGAAAAATAAAAGAAATGATAAAAAATAATTTGGACACTTTATTTTGCCCCTCACTTTACTCGATTATGTTAAAATAGTTTTATTATCTAGTATTCTTATTACTTTATTCAAATTATAAATTTAGAGCTTTAACGCAATTTATCAATAAATTGTTGCTTTCAACAAATAAAAAAACAAACATTTAAGGCCTTTGTTACATTGCAGCCATTAGATACAATATAATTTTAAGATAATGAAATTATAATATTATCTTAAGAAAAACCAAAATAAAAATATAGGAGATAAGTGCAGTTTACAGTCTCTATAATTCAACAAAGCAAAGCAAAGCAAAGCAAAGCAAATTATAAAAAAAATTGATAATGACATAGTTTTTAACATCGTGAAAGAGTTTTTTAAAGTTTTTGATTGTTTATTGTTTATTGTTTATTGTATAAAAATCAACGGATCAAATTTAGATCCTAATGATATCTTAATTATAGGTTAAATATAAAAATTAACGTAAATCTACAATTCTCTTGATTTGTTCAATATGTTTCTACGGAAAACATTTCTGGGAACGCCAAAGTCAAAGTACTCCGAAAAACGGTTGAAGGTTTTTAGTATGCCTATAAGAGCGCTGTTAGCCCCATAGTTATTCAGCCGAACAGGAACGTAGAGTTGCAGATTCTGGTTTCTTAATCCTCGCGGTCGCACGTTGAGAGGGATAGCTTCCAGCAGCACGGGGGACAGTCAATCCTCGATGTGAGAAGATCCGCAACAACCAAAGCACGTGTGGCGTTTCTTCGGACTTGAAGCGTGTCTAAGTCTATCAGCTGGCAACGATTCTCATAATTGGGCAAACGAAAAGGGTCTTGCCAGTTCAGGTGTCGAAGGGCATATCTCAAGAAGCGCCGCTGTATAGCCTCGATTCGTTCAACTCCATTTTGGTAGAAAGGGCACCAGACAGCAGAAGCATACTCAAGAACGGAGCGAACTATGCTACAATATAAGCTTTTTAAGCAGTACACATCTTTAAATTCTCTAGCCACGCGAAACAAGAAACCAAGATTTCTGGAGGCTTTGTCTACCACGTAGTTCGTGTGAGTCTTAAACTCAAGCCGTTGATCGAGAATAATACCTAGATCATTGATTTGGTCAACCCGGGAGATTATTTCATCCCCGAGAATGTACTCAGCATAAAGAGGGTGTCGCTTGCGAGAAAAAGTTATGATCGAGCATTTACTGCGATTTAGCGGCAGGCAGTTGTTGTCGCACCAGTCAGCAAAAATGTTGAACTGCCGTTGCAGGAAATCGATGTCGTCTTTACCATTGATGGTGTGATATAGTTTCAGATCATCGGCATAAGCTAGTTTTGGACCATCGAGAAGCGAGAGAACATCATTAAAATAGATGACGAAAATTTTCGGTCCTAAATGGCTTCCTTGTGGCACTCCGGAAGAGCCGAGAAACTGTCTCGAGAAGGATTCTCCAGTATGAACGGACAATTTTCGTCCCGTTAAGTAACTCCGAAACCACTCCAGTAAAGATCCACAGAAGCCCAAGCGACCTAGCTTTGCGAGAGCAATCTCGTGGTTCTCATAAAATATTTAAAAATTCGAGCAATAGATGTACAAATTTTAACATTTTTCAATGCCGTTGAAAACTTTACCTAGTATGACGGATTGGCTTAATGATATCACCTACAAACTTTATACTGCTTTCATCATCATATGCCAACACTGTTGGTGTATAAATATTTTTCGGACAATCTCCAATTTCTTTGAAATGAATATTTTTATATTTCAGTTAGCTGTCTGGGGCAAATGCGACAAATTGCAAATCAGAGCTAGATCTCATAAATCGCGTTTTCATATGCTGGGATATGATTGTTTTGCATTATGCGTTTGTTAACATTAAATTTTCATCCATCCTAAGATTTCTTTTCAAATGACTCAAGATAACAGAATATTTTGTATTATTTTTTACCCCTAAATGTATGCAGCAGATTAACACTCTTTTCTTAAAAACATTTTTGGCAGAAAAAAATGTAAAATTTAATTTGAACCAAACCAAAAATTACTACAATTGGTGCTTTGTGCGTTTTAAAATCACAAATGTATCAAAAACAATAAATTTACAAACGTTTTCATTTGATTTTTTTTTTATTAATTACAGAGTTTGTTGCAACTTACCCCTTTTTCTAAGTAGCGTAAAAATCGCTTGTTTTGTAAACTTTTAAATTCCTTTCAAAAAGAAAAAAAAACTGTAAATTTAAAAATGACTGGTTAAACCAATAAATTTTCTGACTACCGTAATCCGGGGTAATATAAATAACTTTTATCAATATTTTTCGATTATTTTTCCCGTTAAGGGGAATGTGGCATGTTTCTTATTTTTAAAACCAGTACTGGACTTCTATGAACGTGTAAAACATGGTTGCAGAAATTAATTGGACTACTTTAGATTTGATTTAAAAATCGATTTCGTCGCTGTTCAGGAATTGATGCTTTGGAGTTACATTGATCAGTCTCCATTTTGACGGTTTTAACGAGTTTTCTTGATCATAAAGGATACAAAACAACTCCATAATTGTTTACAAAGTCTAATTTATCAATTTTACCATGCGTTTAAACGTTGATGCTGCATACAATGATGCTGCATACATATAGGAGCAAAAATTATAATAATTGCTTAATAGTTTAGGATTGAAAATACAAATGAAATTTTACCTTCACACATTCCCCTAGGCCCTCCCACTATTTCCATTTTCATTTTTTCGTCGAAGTTATAAGATTCATATCCATTTGTCCAATAAGGGCTTACTCTTGGAAAATGTTCTTACTTTTAAAATAAAAAAAAAAATATCATTTACATTCAACCACCAGTTTGCTTCTAAATACTTTTTGTTATCATCAGGAGAGCTGTTTGTTTGCGAGCCTTGGAAAAAATAGATATTTAAAGATTTTGGAATTACATTTTTACTAACAGAAAACAATATCAAATACAATCCAAATTGTCTATTTGATACTCAATTAATAGGCTTTCAAACGTAAAAAAAACAGTTTTCAAAAATTCAAACTATAGACTAAGTTATTGACCTTAGAACTTTTTATGTACAAGAGGTATGATTGTCTGTAAGCATTAAGATTTTAGAAGCCATTGAAGTTGAAAAGTGTTGCATGTTGCTCCAGTTGACGATACCTACCTAGAAATTTTTATGATGAATATAGCATATAAAATGTACGATATGTTTTCATTCAAACCATACATTTTTTTACCTTATCAATTCAGATTTTTTATGTTAAATGTAAAATCATAATATCAAAATCAATGGGTCTGAGGAACAAACGCTTGAAATAAAATGGTAAAATCGAAACTCTAGCCATTTTCGACGACAATTCACATTTAATAACTGTTTTATCAAATTTCTAGAAAAACTTTACGAACCCGATTTTTTTTTTCGTCCGTCCGTCCCGAAGCACACGCCTATTCGATTTTCCCTGGTTATGCGGTGCTAATTTTTTATCTCCTCCGACCAAACTTGTTAGTTTTTCCAATTGCTTTCGTTAAACAACAAAGAATTGGTAAAATTACGAAATATTGAAGTTCTAGAATCACTTAGAATATTAAAGAAATGAAAGAACAAAAAAATGGAAAATTTACAACCTTCTATAACATCACAGACGTTCTAACAATTTCTCAATGATTCTCTAATCTTGGCCTTATGTTAGTTAACTCATTAGATTAGTGTATAAGCAAATATCAACGCAATGGAAAAGTAATTTTATGATGAGAAATTATTGTAGTTCGAATGGACAGGCAAACATAATAAAATCATTGTACGCGACGTAAAGAACTAAAAAGAAATGTATATTTCGATCGAACAAGTTATTTCATAAGTTGTTCTTCAACATAATTAAAGATTTTGAAAGACTGAAATTTTCAAGACATGATTATGTAAGATAATCAAAACAATTTGGTTATGCTTTCAAGAAATTCGAAGTTTAAGGTTCAGAATACTTGAATGTATCAATCTCTGCATAACAGCAATAAGTAAAGGTCATAAATATACTCTCCCATTGCTCTTTTTGATTGCTTACTATGTATCCTTCTCTAAAAATCATCATCCTCTTTCGAAGGTAGCAACCCCCAAAACATTGACAATATTTGAGTTTCAGAACAATCCTCCTCCAAAGTTGCATTTCTGAAACACATGTTAATGCTTACGACAAAACAAAAACAATCTCAACAGAACTCACGAAAATCTTGAGAGAAAAATAAACACAAATAGCAAGCAAAAAGTTTTAAAGAATTGCTCTAAATATTATCGAAAACATAAAAAGAATACTAAGCTTAACATTTTTAAGGCATCCTATGAAAGTTTTTTAATTTTCGATTCACAAAACTGATCACTTTTCTCGATAAATCTCAATTCATCAGAAAAAATAAATAGTTAATTAACTAAAATTTGAAAGGTCTTGAATTTTTTTTTCACAAATAAAAAATGACCGTCATCGACGGCCACAGCCTACTCACTCCCCAAATGGCTAGGAACCCTATCAAATGATTAAATTTGTATAAAAAAAGAAAAGAAAATAGGAACAGAGCGAGGACCTAGGGAATTGTATGAAGGTAAAAATTCATTTGCATTTTGTAGCTAAAAAATGTAAAATGTTTAGAAATTCTGTCCTTAAATGTATGCAGCATCATTGTTCATCTTTCGATTTTAAATGTTTTTTGAAGAAAACGTAGACAAGCAGTTTGGTTTAAACAAAAAAAAAAAACGAAATCGATGTTTTTACGCTTTTTTTGATTAATGGCACCAAAAAATAATTTTGAAGATGTTCGAAGATGGGGTTCGTTCATACTATGTCGATCAAAGTTATACCGAAACATAAATTCTGGTTTTGTGATTAATATTTAATTGAAGCCAATAAGGCCGGAACAAATTTCAAATCCTTCTTTTGTTACTCGGAGCTGAAACATCACGAGAGGGGGATAATAAACAATAATTCGAAAAACAAATAAATTGGAATAAATTGCATGAAAGCTTGTATGCAACAAATTGCATACTATATCATTGCAAAAAACCTATAAATCAAGTAATTTTTTTAACGAAAAATTTAATAAAATCATGAAAATATCTTTCAATATTTGGTCCAATCCACGGTCAGTAGAGTACTAAAACGATACTTCGAGAACCTAACCACCGACCGGGAGGTGAAGAACGCAAAAATCGATGCTCCGTCAGTAAAAAGGATCACAAGCGCTTAGTTAAGCAGTTTAGACGTGATCCGAGAAGTTCGGTCCGGGATGTCGCCAAAAAGCTGAATTTGTCAAGTTCATTCGTCCAGCAGACCAAGCAGCGGGAGGGCCTGCGTACGTACAAGGTTCAGAAGGCTCCTAACCGCGACGAAAGGCAAAACATGGTGGGGAAGACATGGTGGGGAAGAGCCCGGAAGCTGTACACCGAGATGCTGACGAAGCCGCATTGCCTGGTAATGGACGACGAAACCTACGTCAAAGCGGATTTCGTCAGCGGCCGGGCCTGTTCTTCACCGAAGAAGACAAATTCAGCGTTCCGGAGGAGATTCGCAAGCAGAAACTATCCAAGTTTGCCAAAAAGTACATGGTGTGGCAAGCGATTTGCTCTTGCGGAAAGCGGAGCGCCCCCTTCGTTACGATCGGTACGGTAAACGGAGAGGTTTACCTTTTTTTTTTAATAAGTCCTTATTAGCCTTTTAATCATTACATTCAAGTTATATTATTACAGTATATTAAGTGTTCAGATCAATTATGATCAGTTCAACTCTTTAATTAAGTATGGGAGAGTGGGGAATCATGGGCCACTTTTTTTCGTTGTTCCATAACTTCCTTATTATAAAAGATAAATTGAAAATAACATATGGTATGGTTTTCTACATTTTCAAGGTATCATAAGGTATTTTTTTAAATTTTTAATAAGTTATTTTCCCCAAATTCTGACTGTTTGAAAAAAAGTAATATTTTTTGGATTTTGAAAAATGGTGGGGAATCGTGGGCCATCAAATCCAAATTGACCAAATAACATGCAAAGTTTATGAGTTGACCCAAAACTGTGATTTCCTAATTCATTTCGTTATTTAAAAGCAATTTCAGATGATGAAATAAAAAAGAGAGCTGTGTATGACCGCATAGATTCCAAAACTCGTTTTGGCAAAATTTCTTATATAGGATGGATAAAATATTTTTCATAACTCTTCATTTGGCATAAGAAAACTTTGCAGATAGGTAAAACGTATTTTGAGTTCTGAATGTGTATAAAAACATAAAAATATAGGTGATTCAAGATGCTATGATTTGCAAATTGGTTGCGTTTGTGTGACTTATTGATGTTTCATCAAAAATTCCTTTTCCACGTGAAAGATCGTGACAAAACTAAGATCATAAGCGTATGAGCATATTTTTGTTATGAACTTTAGGTTCCCATCGATGAAATTGGCGGGTGTTTTTTTAATTATGTAAGTAAATTTTTCTAACTTTTTTTTAGCTTGATAAATAAAAGAAGCATATGATGCGTATTTCAGTCAACAACATATAGGAATACATGCTCACGCAAAGCGACGACGATGACAGTTGGTTTGAGATTTTTATCTCAACACACATCTGAGATATTAAAAGTGGCCCACGATACCCCACTCTCCCCTAAATATTAAACATTGTTTATTTGATTTAAATTTGCTAGAGCAATAAATTATTTGATTTATAGGAGAATATCCTGTATAGAAAAAAAAATTATATGAGCCCTCAGAGCCAAAGGGGTATAAGTGACAAAATGGTCGATTTTGAGTTAATGATGGCAAACCATTCTCCATATTTCAAACTATGTTTGATGATTTTTTCAGATTTTTATAATTTTGTTTACATACTTTTACGTGCCAAAATAAAATACAAATTTTCGAAAATATATTGAAAATTGCCAAACACAACAACTTTTCTCGAAATAAGCTTTCATGCACTTATACCCCTTTGACTCCAAGGGCCTCATATATAAACTTAAGCCTAAACTATATCCTAAAAACTAACTTAATTGTAAAGAGAACGAATCTCTGCGATGGAAGACTGCATCGATTTGCCTCTGAAGATGGAGATGATTTTGTTGGCCATCTCTTCGATAGATTCCATGCCCGCAATCCAATGAAGATCTCTGGTGCTGTGTCAAGGTGGAAGCCGCAAAATCATTTTCAGAACCTTGTTCTGAATCCTCTGGATGGCTTTCTTCCTCGTCGCGCAGCAGCTAGTCCAAATCGGAATTGCATACATTATCGCTGGTCGGAGCACTTGCTTATAAATAAGCATCTTATTCTTCAGGAAAAGTCGGGATTTCCTGTTGATGAGAGAATAAAGAGATTTAGTGTATTTATTACATTTAGATTGAATATCTTCAATGTGATTTTTAAAAGTAAGATTCCGATCAAGTGTAAGTCCCAAGTACTTCACGTGATCAGACCATTCTAATGAAACCCCATTAAAAGTTATAGAATGATTTTCATTAGGTTTTAAAAAATTTGCTCTTGGCTTATGGGGAAATAAAATAAGTTGAGTTTTGGAAGCGTTAGCAGAAATTTTCCACATTTTCAAGTAATTCAAAAAAGAATTTAAATTTTGTTGCAATCTACTGCGTACCACCCGTAAATTTCGACCTTTGGCTGAAAGCAAAGTATCATCAGCAAACAATCTTCTACCTTTTCCTTCTGGTACATCAGGAAGATCAGAAGTATAAAGATTGTATAAAATTGGCCCAAGTATACTGCCCTGAGGGACACCAGCTCTAATGGGTGTCCTTTCAGAGCATGAATTTTAATAGCTTATTTGTAAGGTTTGGATAGTTAAATAATTTTGGTAAGATATAAAGGAAAATCAAATCGAGCTAATTTAGCTACTAAACCTTTGTGCCAAACACTGTCAAAAGCTTTATCAATATCAAGAAGAGCAACACCAGTTGAATAACCTTCAGATTTGCTAGCGTTAATCATATTAGTTACACTCAAAAGTTGATGTGTAGTAGAATGTCCATGACGAAAACCAAATTGTTTATCGGGGAAAATAGAATTCTGATTAATGTGAATCATCATTTTATTCAAAATAACTCTCTCACTAAAGAAGGGAGCAAACTAATTGGTCGGTAACTTCAAGTCTCTGAAGCACTTTTTCCAGGTTTTAAAATTGGAGTTACTTCGGCATTTTTCCATTTATTGGGAAAATAAGCTAAGTGAAAACATTTATTGAAGATTTTAACTAAAAAATTTAAAGTGCTTTCAGGCAACTTTTTAATAAGAATATAGAAAATCCCATCTTCCCCCGGGGCTTTCATATTTTTAAATTTTTTGAAAATCAATTTAAGTTCATCAATATTTGTCTCACAAGAACTTTCAAATACATTTTGTTTAGAAAGAACATCATCAAATTCAAGGGAAATATGAGCATCAATTGGACTTTCAACGTTTGAATTAAAATCATGGGCAGACTCAAATTGTTGGACTAATTTTTGAGCTTTTTCTGCATTAGTTAAAAGAAGTTTATCCCCATCTTTCAAAGTAGGAATTGGCTTCTGGGGCTTTTTCAGAATTTTAGTTAATTTCCAAAATGGCTTTGAGTAGGGTTTTATGTCCTCTACTGTTTTAATAAAATTTTCATTACGAATGAAATTTAAACGACGTTTGATCTCTTTTTGAAGGTCGCAATAAATAAATTTCAAATAGGGATCCCTAGTACGTTGATATTGGCGTCGACGAATTTTTTTCAGTCCTATCAAAAGCTGAAGATCATCATCAGTTAAAGGTTGATTAAATTTATGTTTAACTTTGGGTATTAAAGCGGCTTTAGCATTGACTATTGAAGTTGCCAAATCAATATCTTCCATTGAATTAAGTGGAACGTTTACATCCAAATTACGTTCAATAAAATTCTTATATCGCTCCCAGTCAGCTTTTTGAAAATTAAAAGTTGATTTTAAAGGGTTTTCAATGGGACTTTGGGATAAAGAAAAAGTTACTGGAAGGTGGTCTGAATCGAGGTCCGCATGAGTAACTAATTGACTACAATGCTCGCCTAAATCCGTTAGAACCAAATCAATTGAGGAAGGATTTCTAATTGAAGAGAAACAAGTATGCCCATTAGGATATTCAACAGTATAATAACCTGCAGAGCAGTCATTAAATAAAATATTCCCATTTGAATTTGATGAAATATTATTCCAAGATCGGTGTTTTGCATTAAATTCACCAATAATAAAAAATTTAGATTTATTTCTGGTGAGTTTTTGTAAATCTCCCTTCAAAAAATTTTTCTGTTTCATTTAAGCTTTCGGGTTGAGTTTGTAAAGGTGAATTTCAAACCGGTGTAATTCAAACCGAACGTTAACAGTGTGACCATAGTGATACGGATGAAAACTTTTTTGTTCCATCCGTTGAAATGTGATATTTAAATTAATGTATGTATGAACATGAAACAGATAACAATTGTACATTTATAACAGGCGAGCAGCAATCAATGGACTCCTAGCCGTTGGACTAAAACGAATTCGACAAAAGCAACAGACAGCAAAGTGAGTTACAACACTACATTTCATAAATTATTAACAACGCTTACCCGGAAAATTTGAATCGGCAGAGAGGTAACTCAAATCGCCAGAGGGATCGTAACGATCTCTCTGGCGATTTTGCATCATCACATCGTTAGATAGGAACACACCATACGCGTGCCTTGGGTGAGTGCCACGAATTAAGCTAAGACACGCCCTCCAGAGAAACACACGAACACAATCCGAATCGTGTTTGTATGTTTCCCTCGAGACGCGTGTTCGCCTGCCTGAGAAGTCGACAGCTACGATTGAAAGCACACACGGGACACGGGGACAAAATGCGACCACACCGTACGAGTGTACGATTCAAACTGATTTCGCATGTACGCATTCGTATTTGTCGCCTCTAAGTATCTCGGCAGGACAAACCGAATGAAAATATTTGCGTTCTTGGAGTGTCGCCGAAGTTTACCGTTTTATTCTAAGTTCGGTGACTCAACTCTCAATTTTTTGCATGCTCTGTCGATTTCTGAGAGGACGCGCTTACTGGGTACAACAGTAATTTGTAATAAAATTTCTAGTTCCCTTGAAAAAGCCCAACAAAACTGGTCGAAACGTCAGGTATTTACCAAACAAGCGTTGTTTGATCTACTTTCAAGACCGAAAAAGCCAAAATCAAATATCCATTAAATACAATACCGTTAAACAACAACAAGAACAAAGCTTCTTAGACAATTGTTACCATCAATTTTCTCAATGCATGATAATATGAATAAAGATTTTCCTTTTAAGATAATGTTCAGGTCAAACAATCTGCAAATTCAATGTCATTACCATACAAAATGGATGAAAAAATTGCAAATTCCACCCACTCTACAGACACAAGAAAATCGTCGGCTTTGCCCCGCTGCCAAATCCAGAACCGTACCTCCTCTCCGTTGTTTCAGATATGACAATGTACTCCAACTAGCTAGCTGCAACTGATGATGGAGTAGTCGCGATTCGCTCAACCGGGGGTAATTAAGTTTGACATAAATTTCATAATTGGATAAAAATGCAAATTTCCGGAGCGCGTTAGCCATCAGCCTGGTTCCTGGTTGAGGAAGAAACGAACACGAATTGGAAGCATTTGGCCAGAATTCGGACGGACAGCTCGGCAGAAAAAGTTTGGTTCAAAATGGAAAAGAACAGCTAGAAATAGCTGAGGAGCGCCTGAAACAAGGCAACGCGGAAGGAAGTAGGTATCTAGTCAAATGTGTCCGCTGTGGCAAATTTAAAAAATGAGTAGAAATGAAACGTGATCGAAATACAGTTGACTATAATGATTCCTTCTTGGTAATCCACTGAAGAAATTTGCTTACAGGAATAGCTTTTGATAGCTGCTGATGGGAAAACGAGGCTTTTTTTTACTTAACATGATTAACCCTAAGCGAAAATGTATCGAAATGTTTAAATTAACTTCGCTGATTTTCCCACTAGGTACCTGATGAAATTTGACAATACCATTATCGTAGAATTGGATCGTTTGATTAATTGAAGATGTCGGGTTTGAATCAGCAAAAGCCTAAAAACCACCTTCCAAGAAAACCATTACTCTGATTGATGACCGAGTAGTTCAACAATGAGCACATCTCAGAAGTGCCTCAATTACATCCATATTAACACTTCATTCGAAGATCTAATCCGAGTGAGATGATAAACCCTCCATTACATTCTCAACGTCCTGGAACACATTAGCATCCAAATTTTACGCGCATTCACATGGCCAGTCAGTGCGAGGAGAGCGATATAAAATCTGAATTTTATGGAAATTTCACAAATTAAATTTAATTTTATGCCAGCGTGCTGCCAGCGAGCTCGTTTTTATATGGCGAGCACAAATTTATGGGCTCTTTCAGTATCCTTTGCCCCTTGCTCGTAGTGTGAACGCTGTTGCTGCTGTGTGAAAAAAATATATATACGAACGCACTGGAATTTGTTCTTATGGTTTTGCGTTCTTGATTCTTCCTGTTTGATTCATTGCTTGTTATTTTACTGTATAAGTGAAGTTGAAGTAACGGTTAGGAAAAAAAATACATATATTATGAAACTAAATTTTAAATTTTATCTGAAGAAATATTAGAGATTAGAAATGATTAATATAAATTTAGATTGGCGAATAGGCGTTGGCGTCAAAAATTTCGCTCATGGAAAAAGTCGTTCTAACTTAGGAAGTTTGAACAAGGAAGAACCAGTATCGAGTCCAGTTGAAAATAACCGTAAAAACCGAAAATAAATGCCATAAAAGGATTTTTTAAACTTTTTGATCATACACAACTCTCATTTTCATTTCCTCATGGATTTGGTGGCCCACAATTTCCCACCATCTGTCAAAATCCAAAGAAAAAAAACCTTTTTTTTTCAACATTCAGAACAAGGAGAAAATAATTTATCAAAACATTAAAAAATGGCCTAGTGATACTTTAGAAATGTAGAAAACCATACCATTTATGATATTATTTTATCGGCTACATCGGTGAAATGTTATACTCTTTGAGAAAGAATATTTAGTACTTGAAAGATTATAAACGGATAGAAGATTAGAATAAGATGAATGATGTTGAAAATGAGCGGAAGTGTAATTTATCTTTTATGATAAAGAAGTTATGAAGTGAAGAAAAAAAGTGACCTATGATACCCCACCATTTAAAACCTGTAATAGAACTGGATATGAGTTCAGTATACTGTCTTCAAATAACCATGTTGTCTGCGTAGAACATGGTTTCTGGTATCTTCAAATAAAAATTGTTAATTAATTACGTGCAAATATTGCGAAAGAGTTAAGAAATTTTTCAAAAATGGAAGCTCTGAGTTGAGCTGCAAATTTTATCCTATTTATTTTAAATACTCTTATCACCAACAAAAATTCTCTGATTTAGTTTGACCGGATAGATTAAGGTTGCCAGAATTTTTTTCACTACCATCCGGGCCAAGCAATTCCGGGCATTTTTTCAAAAAAACCTGGCAAAATCCGGGCATGGATTTCAATCTTTCAAATCCAAAAACCGGGCAAAATTTAGGTGTTATTATATATAAAAGCAAAGAAAAAATGCAAAAAAAATCGAAATTAATATTTTATTATTGTAATGGCAGACTTCCAACAACTTTTTGGATCACTTAAATATTTAAAGGTTTATAAAAGTAAATCAGCGAAATTATTTGAAACAACCGTTGAAAATTTCCATACCGATAATCGATTTTACTGAAACGTACTCAAAAACTTTGATTTTTTTGGTTTCTTTATGAAAATTGTTAAAAATCCGGGCAATATCCGGACTTTTTTCACGATATCCGGGCAACCGGGCCGGACCGGACTTTCTCGAAATTTTGCATCAAATATCCGGGCAAACCCGGATAAAACCGGGCAATCTGGCAAGCTTAGGATAGATATTTTCTTGTAACAGCCCTTCACACTCTCCCACAAAAAAGGCTCAATTGAGCCCCCTGGTAATGGACGCTTCTGTTCTCAGCATGTCTGGCAGCACAATGATAATCAAAGTAAAAGTGAAAAGTTAAATGTTTTTCGTTTCATAATTAATTGTCTGGTTTGTGCTTCATCGAGAAATATTTACCCAATGACAATTGGGAAGTATCATGAAGATTTGAAACACAGAAAGAAACATAAACAAAATAATTAAATACAAATTCTATAGAAAAAACAGATATAAGAGTTTAAGAATTCAAAACTTTAAATCAGGCCATAGTTCAGTGTCTTAAATCTAAATCATAATTTCTTATTTCAAATACAGTTTAGAGAAACTGAATTTAATTTAAAAAAAAGATTCAAAGTAACAATCCAACCAAAGTAGTTAAATGTTTAAAACACAGAATCAGTTATCATTGAAAAAAGTGATGAAAAAAAGATAATGAGACAAAGATCCTGAGCTCTCAAAATTCAAAAAAAACATGAAACTGAACTTCAGTAACTGAAGAAACAAAACAAGACATGAAAATCTCAATTAGTTGGACCTGGAAAAAGATAAGATTAAAGACATAGAAACATTCATGTTAAGGGGGGGGTAGGGTCTAACGGGTAAAAAAAAACACTATTTTCACGATTTTTTTCTAGAGCTATCGTTCAAACAAATGTATTCAAATTTTTTGCATTATACAAAGCATTATTAAAAGAACATTTAGTAATTTTTTCGTAGAAAAATATTGAAAAATGAGCCGGTGACGGAGCACTTTCGAGGATGCCTTTTAGAAAACAGGATTTGCGGTGGACACTGTATCTCAGCACAGAATCATCTGAAATCAAAAAATCCGAGCAAAATATTTTTAATAGATGTTTTTTCTGGACCCCAACGTTTTTATTTCACTTAAAAATATTTTTATGAAATTTTTGTGGCTGTTTGAAGTAAAAACTACGATTTTTCACGAAAAAATCCGCCATTTTTTATCTGTAAAATCTCTCCAAAGTAAAAAAAACAAAAAAAGAAAAACGTTGGGGTCTGGTATTTTATATGTAGAAAATATGTTCCAAATTTGAAAAGAATCGGATAAGTAGTTTTCAAATGGCGATGTCCACGGACTTTAAAAATGTGCTTTCGAGAAAAACGCGTTTGAAGTTTCTGCTCTTGCATTCTTGCAGTATTATATAGGAGGAGATAAAGGCCTATAACTTCTACAGTTTTGCTTCAATTGACTTGAAAATTTGACACAACATTCTTGAAATGTTTTACAATAAGAAAATAAAAAAATAAAAAAATCGATTTTTTGAAAGTGTTAGACCCTACCCCCCCCTTAAGAGGATCACTCAATGACATTAAGCCTGTTCAATAGCCAATTGAAATTGGTTTCAATCGATTTCGATCGGTAAATTGTTGTTCACTCAGCCAATGTTTTGGTCGAAACTAATCCAATTGACGTTCAATAAAGCCAACAGAAATCGATCGAAACCAGTCAAAACCGATCACGCTCGGAGGCAGGATTCGTTTCTATCGATTTCTATTACACTAACACACATGCAGTTGTTTATTGTCAAAAACAGCTGGTTCGGTGTGCTAAGCTTCTGTTGTGGTCCACAACTTGTGGATGTTAGTCGTGCAGTGTAAGTGAAAGTGGAGTCAACCGGTGCAGCGGCAGTGGTGCTGTGCTAGTGGTGTTGTTCCGGTCGTGCATAGTGTCAGTTATGTGGTGTCAATCGAATCAGTTGCTGCTGCTGCTTGTGAAAGTCCGTGTTGGTGTGGTCCATGTTCAGTGGTGCGGTGCTAGTAGCATTGATCGGTGTTTCGTTGGTGTTGCTGTGTTGATCGCACCAGTCGATGTGCTTGCCGCAGCAACTGATGATGAAAATTTGCGAATTATGATATACCAAATAAATTTGAAATCGATCTCCCGAATTTTATTGCATAATATCAGTGTTCGGCATCGCTAATTGTAAAATTAGCGGCGCTAATTAAATCGCTAACTCATTCAAATTTAGCGATCGCTAATTAAAACCGCTAAATGAGCGGAAAAAGTTATCGCTTCAAGCTTAAAGCGCTAATCGCTAATCGCTAACTGTTGATAAACAATAACGTAAAAAGGATTGCAACAGCATGGATTATGGTTGCATCTCAATTCGTTTGCTCAAATACTGTACAAACATAGTGCAGATTGTTTATTATGCCCAGTCTGTTGAAAAATCTTCAACCAGGTTTAACTTTTTTTTTTTCAAACTTTCAAAATAGTAATGCAAAATTCTCATGATAGGAGCATTGCCAAACGTGTATCTAAAAACTAAATGAAATAAAAATGCAAATTCATTCTACGGTGATACTTCTTATATTTATTTTACCTGATTTGAAATACTTGTAAAAACTGCTTTGTGAAAAATAAATATCTCATCCACTTAAAACAAGTGGTAAAAAGCGGATTTTTCCAGCATTTATTATTCGAGATTTGCCGTGTGAGATAGTAATGTGAGATCTAAGAAAAACTTAGAAATTTGAAAAAGCTTTTGAAAATCCATCGATTAACCTAAAAGGCACATTTCAACAAATCACCTCATGTGGACGACCATGCTAAAGTCATGTAAAATATTGAGCAAGTAGGCCGTTTACTGTATTTTTGCAAGCAAAAACAGTATCTAAAAATTGACCTTCTAGCTTTGAATTATATAAATGATGTTTAAAATTGTTTAATACTGTTTAACAATATTTATTGAATTGTTTGTCTGAGAATTTTGAGAAAAGAAGTACTTAAAGAGAAAAAAATCTGTATGAGGCACTTCTGCCCTGAGATCATTCGAAGTGACCATTTTCACTTGGAGCGCATTTTGGTGTAAGAATGATGCCCGATGTCTCCTTTACTTGTCAAATGACAAAAAGTCTACTTCTATCAGTAATAATTTGTGAATTTGAAACAAGTAAATGGAAGTTAGCGTTCTTCATTTAGCGGAACAAAAAAATAGCGGAACTTTTTAATTCGCTAGCTCAATCAAAACATGATGACATGATCAATATAATAAATATTTTTTTCCCACATTGTTCATAGAATGGATTCATATCAGACTTTTTCGTGGGGTAGGGGAGATGAGGGCATAACGAGCACCCGAGGCATAATGAGAACTACGCTTTTCTACGAAAGTGCGTATTTTCTTAAATAAATTTTCATGAGGATTTGTTTCGTACTTCCTATAGTATTAATTTTTCACAAAAAAAAGGAATCTCCTTATCATCTTTACAGAGATATTTAAAAAAAACTAGCTTGGTTCTCAAGTTACGAAAATATTATAATTTTTGAGCACCACGAAATAAGCTCTTATGATCTTAAAATAACCTTGATCTATAATGTACGCACTGCAACATGATGTACACATTGTTTCTCAATTTTTACCATCAAACATTTTTGATTTTTCACTTTTATCAATTTTAAAACACGTTTTTACTTAAATTTGTTGACTAGGGGCATATAGAGCACCATATTATCGAGGCATTATGAGCATTTTCTGCCGTAGAATCTAGCAGCGAATTAAAATTGATTTATAGCGCCACACCTTGACTAGTTTTCATCCGACAATTTAACCTATTGGTAAGGTGTCGGAGAGGTAATCAAAAGACTAGAGTTAGATTTCTGTTCGAGGTGATTTTTTTCCATTCACAATTCATGATCGATTTTTTTATTGTTACATTATACGGCTAGTAGCATCATCCTCCGAACAAAGCACTTAATGTATGAGCGTGCGTGAATTGTTTGTATTCTACAAACAGACCTAGATTATTTTGTTATTGCTTTGTTTGATGAATCTACGACTCACCTGACTTCATCGAATTGAATTCGCTGCTAGATTCCCCGGCAAAAACGCACATCTTGCTCTGATTAATGGTGCTCATACTGCCTCAGGGGGGGTTCTCATTATGCCTCCACAGTGGCTGGTTTTCAGCTTTTGGCAAATTTTTTTAAAAGGCATTTTTTAACGTTTTCATCTAGTTTTTTACGTTTCAGCCCGTTAGGGAATAGGCTTTTCAAGTGTCTGAACACGAAACAATAATGTAACCTCCATATTATAGCTATTTTCTATGGTTAAATAACCGTTTTCCTTAAGGTGGCCATTATGCCCCCATCTCCCCTAGGGGTTTTTCTTCAAGTCGTATTATTTAGTATCATTTCAAAGCGAAAATTTTTTTTGATAAAATGTTTTATTGAAATCAATAGCTTACAATTATTGGTTTAAGGCATTTTCAAATTTATTTTTTCATGTGATATTATTTCTATTGAAAATTATCTTAGCACATATAACGAATTTCATTACTTTTTTTATTTCTTGAATTTTAAAATAATTTCATTACAATTTCATATGTTTAAACTTATACATGATTAACACTAACGTAATATGAGGGTCAGTCTACCTCCTCTTCCTAGAGTTTTCTTTTAAAAGCAGCATCTTCACTACCACCACCGGCTGGCATCGGGAAAAGATTCACACATCAGAAGCTATCAGTTGGGTGACTTTACCTCGAAAGTCATGGTTATAAGGATCTAACTGAGGCAATCTCAGAGTTTCTACAACACGCTGCCCGCTTGATGGAGTGTCTCACTTTTGCATGGTCCTCCTGATCGAAAAATGGCTTCTAGTAGAAAGATGATTCCGCTAGGCTCAAATCTTGGCATGCCGAATGCTTTGATCAGATCTACCAGCAATGAGGCAGCAATTATATCCAAATTATTCTAGTCCGTAGCACTGATGTTGACATTGTTCTGGCAGATGGTGGCCAACGTTTACAGTCCGCAAATTTTTTTTCCTCATTGCTATTAATAAAATGGTAAAAATGTTGGATACACAATATTACTGTTTATGAAATTATATTCCGAACTATTGAAAACAAACTTATTCATTAAATCCCGAGTGCTTGAAGGGCGGAGCCGAATGAAAAATCAAAACAAACTAAGCGCATTAGTATTAGTGTCTGGCTGTTCATTCAGCAGCCTGATAGAAATCGATCGAAGTCAATTGGAAAAACAGCTGATCAACTGTCAATCCATTTCAATTGATTTCGATTGAGTTCTGTTGAACACACCTATTAGCAACTCAACTGAATATGAGATAATTTTTATGTTAATTTAAGAATAATCATTTGGAAATTGATATGCTGAATTCAGGATATTTTCCATCAGTAGATGATCAAGTTTTGGTTATACCAATTGCCACTTTTGCCCCCCCCCCCCGCCCCCCCTTAACCTTCCATTGCGGTTAAAAAAGGGAACATTTTACATTATTTATTTTATTCTTACCTGTTTTTCAATCAGCACTTTTTAGAACTAAAATAATTTTCATTTGTTTTATTCATATTTTTCACTTTTCTTTCCAGCATGGGGAAGTCTCAAGAGCCGGAAGAAAACGGATTGCCGAACCTAATTCAAGTCCATCGCCCAAAAAAGTTGAATTTCCAATTCATTCGATGTCCTTCATAACATCGGTGATGAGGAAATATTCATATTTAATTCTGATAAGAGTTCTAAGAAAACTTCTTCTTATACTCTTAAAAATGAAAAGGTTCCACCAATTACGGTCACGATTCCCGACTTCAATGCCTAATAAATCTTCACTTCTGTCAAGGATGTGAAGATTTCTTTTCAGATCGGTCGAAGGGGAACTGCTCGTATATTGGCGGAATCTTTAATAATTTTCAAAAAAATTTAAATTACTTGAATATCGAAAAGCACCTTTTTTTTACATACGACACTTGAAGTGATCATCCCTTTAAAGTTGTTCTTCGTGGTCTCACCGGCGATCAGACTTTTTTTTTGGGTTTTTTGTTTTTCTGGGATTTTAATACCGGCGATCAGACACCAGATGAGATCACAACCGAATTGAATTCTTTGTTAGGTTTTTCTCCGATTCAAGTACACCAAGGTTTTTTTACGCACGTTTTTTACACGGCTTTTTTAACACTGTTTTCAGGAATTAACACGTTTTTTTAAACGGATTTCGCGAATTAACACGGTTTTTGAGAGAAAATATATAAGTCCTTTTCAAAGGAAAACACTTAGAATCCTATTGAAGCTAAGAAAATCTTAGCTCTGAGACTAAGAACGTGATACGTGAGACCAAGGACCTGATACCTGAGACCAAGGGCCTGATACCTGAGACCGGAGACATGAGACATAAGACCTGAGACATTAGACCTGAGACATGAGACTTGAGACCTGAAAGATAATACCTGAGACCTGAGACCTTAGACAAGAGATATGAAACTTGAGATGTGAGACATGAGATATGACACATAGGACATGAGACCTGCGGCATGAGAGCTGAGACTTGAGACTTTCGACATGACACCTGAGACCTGAGACCTGCGATCTAAGACCTGAGAGTTGAGACTTTAGACATGAAACCTGAGACCTGAGTCCTGAGACCTGAGACATGAGACATGGGACATTAGACCTGAAACCTTAGAAACCTTGAAACATAAAACGATAGACCTGAAACCTGAGACCTGAGACTTTAGACCTGAGACCTGAGACAAGCTACTAGTGTTAGTACCGTGAGAAGTTAGTTTAGCTCCGATTTCAACTTGCGACCCCTCTATTGAAAGGGTTTGACTTGCAGATGACGAAAAAAAGTGTCGCGAGTTCGCTAGTACTAGCTACAAGTTTTAGTACCGCGAGAAATCAGTTAAGCTCCGATATTCATGTCTCTAGTGTCAAGTCACTTTATTGTTTGATCTATTCAAGTATACTTGAATACGCAGCTCCAGTTTTGCCCCGTTCCAACTGACTTTGAGTCAATCTCTCTAAGGTGTCCAGCGAGCGTTTGTTCGCTATGCTCTTCGGAAACTTAACTGGAATCCCGAAGTCATGACTCCCTATGAACATCGATGTAACCTGATTTATCTTAAAACGCTATCCCGTAGAAGGAAGTTTCTGCAGTGTTTATTCACATTCGACTTACTGAGTGGCAATATTGAAAACAACGATCTCCTGGATTGCATAAATTGGTATGCTCCTACACGCCCGCAGCGGAATCAAATGCTTCTTTGGATTCCATCTCATCGAACCACGTATGGCTACTACAATCCAATAGACACATGTAACCGTTATTTTAATGAGTGCGCTAGAATTTTTGATTTTGGTATGTCTATTTATTTAGCTATTTAAAAATAGGTTAAGGCATCTCTTACAACAATAAGTCTGTGCGAAACAATATTTTTTTGCGAAGAAGAATAAATAAATAAATAAGTCTCAGGTCTCAAGTCCCCAGTCTCAAGTCTCAAGTCTCCGATCTCAGGTATCAGGTCTCAGGTCTTAAGTGCAAAATACATGTCTTATTGTCTCAAGTATCAGAGCTACAGATTTTAATGGTCTTTTTTTACACGGTTTTCGGCAATTACCACGGGTTTTTTTACAAGGTTTTCGGGAATTAACACGGTTTTTTACACGGTTTTCGGGAATTAACACGGTGTTTTTTCGCGGTACGTATATCAATGTAAAAAAACCATACTGTAATTCAAATGAGGAAAAGAACCAACACGAATAATACCAGTAGTGTTGGTTTTGCTCCTGAGCTTTATTTGATCCATTTTAAAATGGATCAAGTTAATAATTTGCAAATTCTTAAAATGGCTCGTCTTATGTTTCAATGTTGAGTCAAATTTGAACCTCTACCTCTCCTCTCCTCTACCAATTTTCTTCAAAATATTACACAATGTCGTCGTTGTTGAGCTTTTTGTCACGGCAGTTACATAAAGTTGTAGAATGAATGCCAGCTTCATGCTTTGCGGCTCATTTGATCATGAAAAATATAAATGCCTTTTTGATGGTGATACACTTCAAACAGAATTTTTCATGTGTGCGAATTGCGCAGGTAATCATTTCTCCAATTTCATAGACTGTCCCTTTAGGGTAAAAATTATTGCTTCTAGGAAAAATCCCGAAGTTGTCAGAAAATTTATATATTTAAAAAAAAAATTTTCCTCCTTCCTCTTTTTTGTCTTCACACGTCAGGCCGGCAAACAATCTGTCTGGTCGTAGTCAGCCTCGGCCTACTTTGGAATCACCTCTTGGTAATGCTCTAAGTGATTTCAATGTTGCCTGTGCTAATTCTGCGCCACAGACTCGTTATTTAACGTTCTCAGAGGTGGCTGATAATGGGTTGCCTGCTTCGGGTATAACTAATGGAAAAAAAACAGGAGAAAAAGCGCCGCCTGGAGGAGGAGGAGCTCGAGGAGCTGGAGCAGCTGCATCGTTCCCAAGAAACACGAAAGTTCTATCAGAAACTCAACGCATCCCGCAAAGGCTTCGCGCCGTAAGCCGAAATGTGCCGAGATAAGGACGGGGGCATCCTGACGGACAATTGTGATGTGATCAAAAGGTGGAAGCAGCACTTCGATGAACACCTGAACGGCGCACATGCAGGAAATCAAGACGATGTGGGGAAGGTACATCGCTGGCGTAGCCAACGACGTAGAGGAGCCTTTCCCAACGATGAGTGAAGTTAAGGAAGCCATTCGCAAGCTGAATAGAAACAAGTCGGCTGGGAAGTATGGCATCGCAGCTGAACTCATCAAAATGGGCCCGGACAAGTTGACCGATTGCCTACACCGGTTGATAGTCCGGATCTGGGACATAGAACAGCTACCGGAGGCGTGGAAGGAGGGGGTAATATGCCCCATCTACAAGAAGGGCGACAAATTGGACTGTGAGAACTACCGAGCGATCACTGTCCTCAAAGCTGTCTACAAAGTATTGTCCCGAATCCTTCTCCGCCGCCTAACGCCACAAGCAAACAGATTCGTGGGAAGTCATCAGGCCGGCTTCATGGAGAGACGGTCTACGACGGACCAGATATTCACATTACGGCAAATCCTCCAAAAATGCCGTGAACACCAAGTCCTTACGCACCATCTATTCATCGACTTCAAAGCCGCATAAGGCACGATCGACCGTAACGAGCTATGGAAAATCATGGATGAGAACGGCTTTTCCGGGAAGCTGATCAGACTGATCAAGGCGACGATGGATGGAACGCAGTGCTGTGTGCGGATTTCGGGTGAATTGTCGAGTTCATTCGAATCGCGCAGGGGGCTTCGACAAGGTGATGGTCTATCCTGCATGATGTTCAACGTGGCGCTAGAAGGTGTTATTCACCGAGCGGTGGGCGAAATGTGGGACACGATATTCAACAGGTCCAGTCAACTTATCTGTTTTGCCGATGACATTGATATAGTCGGCAGATCATCTGCGGCGGTGGAAGAGATCTAACGCAAACTGAAACGCGAAGCCGGAAGGATTGGATTGATGATCAATACGTCCAAGACGAAGTACATGCTGGCCTGCGGATCCGAGACCGACCGAACCCGCTTGTCCAGTAATAACAAGGTCACGATCGACGGCGACGAGCTGGAGATAGTCGAAGACTTTGTCTATCTCGGCTCACTGGTGACCGCAGACAATGACACCAGCCGTGAGATCCGAAGGCAAATTATCAGCGGAAGTCGTACCTACTATGGACTCCATAAGCAACTGCGGTCGAGAAGACTTAGCCCTCGCACGAAGTGTAACCTATATATGACGCTCTTAGACCGGTTGTTCTCTACGGGCACGAGACATGGATATTGCTCGAGGAGGACCTGCGTACATTCGGAGAATTCGAGCGACGAGTGTTAAGAACCATCTTTGGCGACGTACAGGAGAACGGAGTGTGGAGGCGAAGGATGAACCACGAGCTCGCGCGACTCTACGGCGAACCCAGTATCCAGAAGGTGGTGAAGGCTGACCGGATACGCTGGGCGGGACATGTTGCGAGAATGCCGGACGACTGTCCTGCAAAACAGGTGTTCGCTACGAATCCGGTAGGAACAAGACGAGCGGGGGCGCAACGAGCGAGGTGGCATTCCAGTACGAAAACGGGTTAATCTTATCAGTGGTTTAATCTTTCCAAGTAACGTTTAATAAATCATGAGAATATTCAGATAAAAATTAAATAATTATAATAATTATAATATGAGCAAATAATGAGAATATTCAAAAAATGATTTCGGACCATCATGGATATTTTTCTTTTAATTCCTCCGGATGGAAATAATGGACACCGTGCTGTCATGTAGGTTTATTGTTGGTCGTTGGACAGATTAAAAGAGTATCAAGACGTTTCGAATGAAATAAATAAATGTAGGAAAAAAACCACTCTGTTTTATTTCGAAGATTATAGTGGCTCCAGAGATATACCTCGATATTTCGTCGTTTTGTACAATGGTCAAAATTAACGAGCCTATAGTAAACAAAGAGACGAAATGTCACGATTGGAATTTTTGGAATTTTTGGATTTTCTGTCAGAGCCATTCCAATCGAGCAAAACCAAGCAGTCTTAAAGGCAGACCTACAGCAGGGTTGCAAGCACATTATTTCAAAAGGGATCAGATTGTGCTTCTTTGTTTACTATAGTTTCTTTAGTCAAAATAACCAAACAGCGATAGATATCGTTGTTGCTTTGTTTTTGCTCATGAGACTCGTCACAAGATGTATTTGTTTGAAAATGGCTGTACAAAAAGTTGAAATACTTTTTTTTTTTCTTGAATTTGATTTACTCCTGGGTTTCGACCTAATTTGCCAGGATTTTTCCAGGTTTTTAGATAAAATAGCCAGGCAGCCGCATTCCCCAGAATAAGTTGACCCTTAAAAAAGTTGATTTACACCAAAGATATTATATTCTATCAAGATACCCGGCTGAATAGATTTTCGAATATTTAGTCTGGGACATCGATACGTTTGTTTACGGTGCTGCCACTCAGCGAAAAAGTCTTCAAGCTTTAAACTTGCATACAAGTTTTAAAACGAGCTAGTTTTGCATGCGACCAACAAAACTACGTAAACATAAAAAATAATACGTTACCTTACCCAAACAAGATTTTTGTGGAAGGAAACTTTGACTTAGGTTTTTTTCCTTGTTGTTTGGTTCGTTGGATAGAATGGATTTCTTTAGACTGTCCGTTCAAGCAAGGTATCGGCGAACACTAATTTTGTCAATAGTGCCAATTCTGGATAAAATTAGTCGTTATTCCTCCGGTTAGTAAATAATAAAATTTGGTGCCGAATCTGCTTGTGTGATTTTCTGTTGTCAAAACGAAAACAAATTAAATTGCAGATTTTGTGGAAGGATGTTATTGAATTGCAGCTGTTTATCCGATGGAGCTGGCAATTATAGATGTAAAAATGAACATAACAACAGTTAAAAATTCATTTAAAAACAGTTTTTTACTACAACAAAATAATAACTTATATTAGTTCTAAGTAGTTTAAAGTATTGTAGTCTACAAAGATTGACTTAATAGTAAAACTAATTCCACAATATGTTGAAGAAATCAAGTTTGAGCCACCGTGAAATCCACTAATCCAGGACCGTTGCTTCAGATGACCTTCCTTAACCTGGAACATTCCTGATTGCTTCTATCATCTCCGTTTGACTTTCTTGGACAGCGGAGGCACTGATGGCAACAGCTCGTGCTTTACGGCTTCCTTTTCAGCACCCAGACCAGGAAATTTTTTCTTGTCCTGAAATTCAAATGTCTGTCAGAAAGAAGGATTCTTGCAATAGCCAATAATCTTGTTAAAACATTATATGCTTTACCTGATATGATTGGGGGCTTCTTTCTCAAGTAACAAGCGTCATAGTTACACCACTGGAACCGTTTGTCCGATCGAAACCCATCGATGCTTCGTCGTTCATTTTCTGACCCATCGGCACTTCCGCCAATGGTTCCGGTATATTCTGTAAGAACAGATTATTTTAATGTCAGTCAATAATACAAATCTGATTTATTACTCACCTAATTTGGCTTCCTCCGGAGTTTGTACTTCTGTTAAAATTTCAACGAGCAAAATCTTTGCGATCTAAATAAAAACGCCGACGCATACTGTTTTATATTTTTTTGTGATGGTCCCACAGGCCCATTTGGGTCCTTCCTCCACCCCATACGCATCTTTTGAAGAAGGAGGGACAGTTTATCCTTAGGATAATATGTATTGTTTACTTATGTTGTCAATTTCTGTACGACTTGTTCGTTTTACTCCCGCGTATGTCCATCACCGTACAAATTTCTATCTGATGTTCCGTCAGATCTTCATCACTATTGTATGATCCTTTTTAGGATTAGTCCTTGTTTTAAATTGTATGTTTTATGTAATTTATTGTCAGCTTCTTAAAAATATTCAAGTTTGAACTGTCTTTGATGCTCCGTGGTAGGCTGTTATACATTTTCATTCCATTGTAGAACACAGATCGTTTGTTCATCTCTTTTTTTGTATTTGTTACTCTGAAATCTAAGGCTCTCCTTGTATTGTATCCGTGTATGTCAACTCCGTACTGCAGACCGTCCAATAAATAGGATGGTAACATTCCTTTTTTAATTTTGTAGATAAAAATCATACTGTTGTAAGCAATCCTCTGCTTTACTGACATCCATTGCAACATATCAAGCATAAGAGAACTAGGAGTATACCGGTTGCATCGTATTACCACTCACATTATCTTGTTTTGTATTCTTTGCAGCCGCTTTGTCTGCGTGTCTGATGCATGAAGCAATATTGTAGCGCAATATCAAAGTGTGGCATAATAACAGATTTCACGTAGATAATTTTTGACCAGAAAGTCATATATCTGCTTATCCGACAAAGTATTCCATATTTCATGGCAATCTTCTTAATAGTGTAGTCAATGTGGGCTATAAAATTTAACTTTTCATCTATCTGTACTCCTAAGTATTTAACTTGATGTACTCTTTCGATTGCACAACCATCAATCAACAAGTTTGAACACTCTCCAATTTTGCGGTTGCCAATGATCATCCAGTTGGTTTTATTGAGATTCAGACACAACTTTCTCTGTTTTAGAAAATCTGCAATATTTTTCAAATCAGCATTTGCTTTTTGAATAACAAGCTCTAAGTCATTTCCACGAATCAGGTACTATCCCTGTTTGAAGACTTGTGTTTATAGCATCTCGTAACGGACTCGCTAGTACAGATAAAGAATCTTTAAAAACTCTTAGAGAAACATTTTCGATACCCGCCGTTGGTTTCATATTGTTCACAATTCCAAAGAACTCTTGGCTATTTGATGGTTCAAAAGTGCGAAAATCTCCGCCATTGCACAATGGGGAAAAAAGTGTACAAACCGCGAAGAAATTCAATATCTTTCGTGCTACATGACCAAAATCTATGAAAATATACTTTCCTTTTGTGAAAATTTCCGGAGAATCGATTGGACATAGTTTCAAACTCCGAACAAGCTTACGAAAGGAGATATAGTGCCTTTTTAACCCCTAATTCCCCTATATTTTGTAAACATTCCAGAAAAACACTGATTCGAACCAGAGAATTTGGAACGAAAACAGACCTATCGTGTGTAATTTTTTCTGAGGAATCGAATGAAGGCTGTTCTGGCCTCCGCACGCTTCAGAAAATGGAGTTATGGCTGTTTTTACCCTCGATTCCCCTATATTTTTCGATTATTTCAGAAAAAAGCAAATTCGAACTTGAAAATTTTGAACCAAATGGGTTGTATCTTGTGTGACTTTTTGCGAGAAATCGAATGAATGCTGTTTGAGCCCCCGCACGCTTTGGAAAATGGAGCTATGGCTGTTTTACCCTAAATTCCCCTCAATTTTTCAAATTGTTAAGAAAATGCATGTTCGGACTTGAAAATTTTGAATCTTTTGGGACGTATCTTGTGTAATTTTTTCTGAGGAATCCAATAAAGGCTGTTTGAGCCACCGCACGCTTCGGAAAATGAAGTTATGGCTGTTTTTACCCTCAATTCCCCTACATTTTTCAATAATTTAAGAAAAAAGCATGTTCGGACTTGAAAAAATTGAACCAAATGGAATGAATCCTATGTGATTTTTTCTGAGGAATCCAACGAAGCCTGTTTGAGCCAGTGCACGGATGAGGAACAGGAGTTATGGCTGTTTTACCCTCAATTGCCCAACATTTTTGAAATAGCTCAAAAAAGCATGTTGAGACCAGATAATTATGAACCAAAAGTAAAGTATTTTGTGGAGTTTTTTCCGAGGAATCGAATGAAGGCTGTTTGAGCCGCCGCACGCTTCGGAAAATGAAGTTATGGCTGTTTTACCTTCAATTCCCCTACATTTTTCAAATTGTTAAGAAACGCATGTTCGGACTTTAAAATTTTGAATCTTTTGGGACGTATCTTGTGTTATTTTTTCCGAGGAATCCAATGGAGCCTGTTTGAGCCACCGCACGCTTTGGAAAATGGAGTTATGGCTGTTTTTACCCTCAATTCCCCTACAGTTTTCAATGGTTTAAGAAAAAATCATGTTCGGACTTGAAAATTTTGAACCAAATGGGTTGTATCTTATGTAATTTTTTCCAAGGAATCCAACGAAGCCTATTTGAGCCACCGCACGGATTGGAAACAGAAGTTATGGCTGTTTTACCCTCAATTTACCTACATTTTTCAAATAGCTCAGAAAAAGCATGTTCGGACTCGAAAATTTTGAACCAAATGGAACGTATTATGTGTGATTTTTTTGGGGGAATGCAACGAAGCCTATTTGACACACCGCACACATCGGAAACAGGAGTTATGGCTGTTTTACCCTCAATTCCCTTTCATTTTTTTCAAAAAGTTCAGGAAAATCATGATCGGACTTGAAAATTTTGAACTAAACGAGACTTATCTAATTCAATTTTTTCCGAGGAATCCATTGAAGCCTGTTTGAGCCACTGCACGCTTTGAAATAGTGAGTTATGGCTGTTTTTACCCTCGATTCCCCTACATTTTTCAATGATTTCAGAAAAATGTAGGGGAATTGAGGGTAAAAACAGCCAAAACTCACTATTTCAAAGCGTGCGGTGGCTCAAACAGGCTCCATTGGATTTCTCGGAAAAAATTGCATAAGATAAGTCTCATTTAGCTCAAAATTTTCAAGTCCGATCATGATTTTTCTGAACTTTTTGAAAAATTGAAAGGGAATTGAGGGTAAAACAGCCATAACTCCTGTTTCCGATGTGTGCGGTGTGTCAAATAGGCTTCGTTGCATTTCCCGAAAAAAATCACACATGATACGTTTCATTTGGTTCAAAATTTTCAAATCCGAACGTGCTTTTTCTGAGCTATTTGAAAAATGTAAGGAAATTGAGGGTAAAACAGCCATAACTTCTGTTTCCAATCCGTGCGGTGGCTCAAATAGGCTTCGTTGGATTCCTTGGAAAAAATTACATAAGATACAACCCATTTGGTTCCAAATTTTCAAGTCCGAACATGGTTTTTTCTGAAACCATTGAAAACTGTAGGGGAATTGAGGGTAAAAACAGCCATAACTCCATTTTCCAAAGCGTGCGGTAGCTCAAACAGGCTCCATTGGATTCCTCGGAAAAAATAACACAAGACACGTCCCAAAAGAATCAAAATTTTCAAGTCCGAACATGCGTTTCTTAACAATTTGAAAAATGTAGGAGAATTGAAGGTAAAACAGCCAAAACTTCATTTTCCGAAGCGTGCGGCGCACTGTGGGGCAGAACCTATGAAAGTTGTGACAAAACCTCATTTTTCATTTCTTGGATAAAAATTTTCATATTTATATTTTTGAAAACGAGATAAGTAACCGAACTCAAATCTATCAAAGATTTTGAAAAAATCGATTTTTTGAGCAAGTTACTTAGTAGGGGAAGGTAGGGTAAATTTTGTTTAAAAAATGAGGGAATAAAAAGAGAGATCTTTCTCGCTCTGTAGAAAATAATCTGTTCAAGATAATCGTTAACCAAATACATAATTTTTTGGGAATTTTATCAATTTTTATGCATTTCGAAAATATTAAATTTACAAAATATATTGTCCTAGTTATAGCAAAAATAGTTTGACATAAAAAATCACAGATTTTCACTATTTTCAAACATCTTAAAGTATAGTTTTTCAGCAAAATTCCGCGTCGAGTTACATATTAAAATAAAGAACTAAGTTTCAGCTTTATGGTAAAACAAAAAGTAGTTGCTAATACTTGCTAATAAAGAAGTTATTAAACTTTTTGTGAAGCATGTTTTTTGTGTTTATCATGAAATTTACATTTTTCTCAGTAACTCGTTCTTGGAGTGAAAGCCTACTGTTTAGTGTGGGTTCTTTACAAAAAACAATTAGGTTCAATAATACCATTAATTTTTACTTTAATTACTCAACAAATCAATTTCTTTACATAATTGAATTAATTTTATGCGTAAATATAGGATATTATAGTGGAGCTAATGTGAACATTTCATTTTTTTTTTTCTAAACTAGTCCGAGGCAATATACAACAACGTACATTAAATTGCAAACAGGTTTATGAATAGCTTTGTTCTTCATCAGTACCCATATTTAGGTATTTTTTTTATTTTTTAAACTTGTTTTTTTTTGCACAAATCGAGATAAACTTTTTGAAAGGCTCAGTGAGCGGAAAAGTTAGCCATATGCAGTTGCGTTAAAAAAAGAATGAAATCGCGTGCAGCTGCGCACCCACTTCCAACTTTGACTAGCTGTCATTTCTCTCTCAGTTGATATTTTTTAATGAAAATTTCACACAATCTTGTTCAACTATCCAACTAACGCTCTACGAGATTTGAAGACTTCATAGTGACGGGAAACAAAGGTACAGCTATTCCCGTAAAAAATGGAAATTTATGTGTATGTATGGTTATTACGATTAGTTTTTTATTCAATTTCTATCTTTTATTCAAATCCGAATTTATTTCGAATTTTTAAATATTCCCTGAAAATCGTTAAATCTCTCCAACTTATAAGTTTGTTTAGTTTGAAAAAAGATTTCACCATTTATTCTTAAGAAATATGAAATTTGATGCGTTTTGGATAAATTAAGACGTAAAGTTGAATGAAGAAACGTGATTTTTAACACAAAACTCAAAGATAAAAATAGTGGGAACCACCCGATGAATTATTCTCGCGAATAGTGCGTTAGATTGAGCGTTTTCTAATCTTTTATTTAGAGAATTTTCAAACATGTAATTTTTTTTCGTTTTTGAGTTATTATAATTAAGATAAAGTGAATTTAACCGACGTATATTATCAATTTTGTGCCTTTCAAAAATGAATTCATTATTTAGCTAGAATATCATCAACCAAACGATTAGATAGTTTTTATTATTGTGAACATTTCACCCGAAGACATCAAACCTCTACGAGCTGATTTAAAGAAGTTACGAGGTTTTGTCCAACACAAAGCCTGTTCTGCCCCACTGTGCGGCGGCTCAAACAGCCTTCATTCGATTCCTCGGAAAAAACTCCACAAAATACTTTACTTTTGGTTCATAATTATCTGGTCTCAACATGCTTTTTTGAGCTATTTCAAAAATGTTGGGCAATTGAGGGTAAAACAGCCATAACTCCTGTTCCTCATCCGTGCGGTGGCTCAAATAGGCTTCGTTGGATTCCTCAGAAAAAATCACATAGGATTCATTCCATTTGGTTCAATTTTTTCAAGTCCGAACATGCTTTTTTCTTAAATTATTGAAAAATGTAGGGGAATTGAGGGTAAAAACAGCCATAACTTCATTTTCCGAAGCGTGCGGTGGCTCAAACAGCCTTTATTGGATTCCTCAGAAAAAATTACACAAGATACGTCCCAAAAGATTCAAAATTTTCAAGTCCGAACATGCTTTTTCTTAACAATTTGAAAAATTGAGGGGAATTTAGGGTAAAACAGCCTTAACTCCATTTTCCAAAGCGTGCGGGGGCTCAAACAGCATTCATTCGATTTCTTGGAAAAAAATCACACAAAAAAAACCCATTTGGTTCAAAATTTTCAAGTTCGAATTTGCTTTTTTCTGAAATAATTGAAAAATATAGGGGAATTGAGGGTAAAAACAGCCATAACTCCATTTTCTGAAGCGTGCGGAGGCCAGAACAGCCTTCATTCGATTCCTCAGAAAAAATTACACACGATAGGTCTGTTTTCGTTCCAAATTCTCTGGTTCGAATCAGTGTTTTTCTGAAATGTTTACAAAATATAGGGGAATAAGGGGTTAAAAAGGCACTACATCTCCGTTCGTAAGCTTGTGCGGCGTTTGAAACTATGTCCAATCGATTCTCCGGAAATTTTCACAAAAGGAAAGTATATTTCCATAGATTTTGGTCATGTAGCACGAAAGATATTGAATTTCTTCGCGGTTTGTACACTTTTTTCCCCATTGTGATTGTAGGTTTTTCCAAAAGCGTATGTGATGATTTTTCAATTTTGAAGTCTTATTCGCCAACTTTACTTTGGCGCTAGTGTTTCGTCCCTAAAATTTCATGGAAGCCGATAGTACCTGTTTACACATAGGACAGTCATGCGAAGACCGGCTTTGTTGACAGTGCAGTGTCTAGAATTCCCTTTCCAAGCCATCATCGTCGGCTAAAAGAGTAGGTAGGGGCTGATCATATTTACTCGAGTCGAGCTTTCCCGCCATAAACGAGTAGGAAACTGTTGCTGTCAACGCGTTCGCGAAATTTCTAGATGAGATGCCCGAATTTTTTGTGTTGGTCGTAAAAGAGGGACTCGCCGCACCCGGAAAAGAGCCGCGAAGTAAATGGACTAAAAAGCAGATTGGATTTAAGTGGTGGCAAATCGTTCTCGTTTCTTTTTTTATTACCAACCATACAGAAGCTTTGTTGGACCATCATCTTGCAGATAGAATTGCACTTCCACAAGACGAATGAGACCGTTTTGAGCGCTCTTCGGTCGCCTTTTAGCGATGCTGAAACTTCCTTTTCACTGTCGATAAAGTGCTGCTAGTGACTTTCAACTTTTTCGTTTACATGTATGATTCTCCTGCAGCTAGTGTATTTAAAATCAATTTACTCACTTAGAAGTGCCACGGGATTTTTTAAGAATTATGTATGTCAAACAATTATCAATAAAAAAAATTTGAACTGTATACAAAACCGTTTCGATGATACATTATGAACGTATTTACAAAAGACAAACTTCTTCACTATTTATTCAATCTGATTTAATGTTATTCGAACCTAGTTAAACATATTTTAGTATAATTTCAAAGCAACCAAATTCTTGGCCCAAACCCGTATTCCAAAGTTCATTCAAAGAAAATTTTCGGTTGAAGAACCATTTGTTCATATTCCCACACTCGTTATAAAAGCGCTTCCCTCTTTTTCTCTTGTGTAGAGTGGGATGGATTTCGAGGTTGAATGGTCGTTTTTTGGCTTGTGTAGTACAAGAGATCAATGGAGTTTTTTTTATGGGGATGTTTTGCACCGATGAGAGTAAACTTCCTCGGCTCTATGCTCAGAAAGCGTATAATTTATGGGTTTGACATTTGAACTTTCTTTTGGGAATTCTTTGGGAATGAAAAAGAAAACACCTTCCTGGTACACCACTACTTAACTCTGATTGTGATGTGTTCGAAGAAATGTGTGGGTCATTCGTAGTCATTTATTTCTTTCGAAAAAGAGAAATGATGCTGCTTATTGACATTTAACACTCCTTAACAGTTTCCAAGGCATAAGTTTGGTCAGGTATCAGGTATCAGAAAAGGGGTAGGCTTAATAGCGGCACGTTATCCAAACAAACGGGAAAATTGTGCCTAGCCTTTTTTTACAGATTTCATCATATACCTGAGAAACCTGAAAACCATAAAAGTATTAGAAAATAAGTAAATATTTAGGGCATAAAGTCGATCCACGTAGGGATTTTGAAGCATTGAAGCTTATAACCACATTGGGTGAAAAACGGCAGATTGTTATTTTAGTTTAAATTCTTAGAATTAGATACACTTATAACAGGATAGGCAAGAGCTCATAAAAGCTTTCTAGCAAATGAAAAACAGGCATATATGAGCTAAAATGAATCATACATTATTGATTCACAACTACAAAATTCAGGAGATTTGAGTTTACAATGATCTGAAAATGTTCTAACCAGGATGCTACAATGAGGGCAAATAAACGATTTTATAAAGGCGAAGTTGGCATTAAGCCTATCCACAAAGGGGTTTTTAAGCAATAAAGCTTTTTTTTTTAATCATAGTATTGGAAATAATTACTTTTTTTTAAAACTTACTTAGTTAAATTCTGACATACATTAAAAAAAAATGTAGTCGGGCAAAAAAAAGGACATGTACACACTAAGTGGAAGGTAAATATAGGTACAATAGTACCTCTGAATCATAGCTTAACCATACAGGAGATTCAAAGCTCAAAGTCTTGTTTTTATATATTTTTATTTAACTGACCAGTTAGCGCTCTGGTTAGACGACTACAATGATTTTCTGTTATGTCAAATTTGAAACAAGCGATATTAACACTGCACAAAGCTGTAGCAGTGGATTCCACAACCAGGATTGACGTATGATACGAAATATCAGAGTACGATATTAGAGTAGCTTTGACTCTTTTTAACACTATAACCATTCTAAAACTAAGGGAACATGTGTCAATACAAGAGAAGTGACATAGATTAGGTGAAACAGATATGACTGTCGACATGCGATACAAGTTTTGATCAAAAACTTGATTGATTAGGGAATTTTGAAACCTTTTGTTAACCTAAAAAAATAATATTTTTTCTTGAAATTTTTTCCATGGAAACGATATTTGTACGGCTTGAATGATTGAATAACCATGACGCAATTTTAAAAATTAAATATCTTTTTATGAAAGGACATTGAACTCCAAAAAATTCTGTTACTAATCCAAAGATAGAAGGATGTCCATTATATGGAAAATATACTAATTTTGCGCTTGATTTAACAGATAACACTGATGTAATTGAGATCATATTCTTCTATGATTTCAAATCGGTTAATATTAACAGATAGACAAAAACAATGAGACCGTAAACGATGCGTTTGCGATTCACATTTGAACACTTGTGAAGAGAATTTATTAAACGGAGTTACCAGGAGAGCAAAAAGATTAGTTTAATGAAAAATCATATTCCAAATTGGCAAAACAAAAAAAATATGGAAGAATACAGCTTGTGCAAATGCATGTACTACATATGCACTATTGGCATACCCTTCTCGAGAGAAAATACGTACAAAAGTTCAAAAATACAAGCAAGAATTTAAAACTGATTCAGATTCAAAACATTTTCTTCCAATGTTTTGAACTTGAAAAACTTCTGAACTCTGCATGCAATAATTGACCTTGACCTATTTTCTCCCCCGCCCAGATACAGCCTCATTGATTTCCAATAGACAGAAATATGAGATAAACGTATCTGGGAAGTACTGGATAAGTCGCCTCGTACGACATGGACCAGTATCCCAGTGGCAGTATTCTTTAGGCCGCTGCCACACAGCCAAGGGGGGATGTTTTGCACCGATGAGAGTAAACTTCCTCGGCTCTATGCTCAGAAAGCGTATAATTTATGGGTTTGACATTTGAACTTTCTTTTGGGAATTCTTTGGGAATGAAAAAGAAAACACCTTCCTGGTACACCACTACTTAACTCTGATTGTGATGTGTTCGAAGAAATGTGTGGGTCATTCGTAGTCATTTATTTCTTTCGAAAAAGAGAAATGATGCTGCTTATTGACATTTAACACTCCTTAACAGTTTCCAAGGCATAAGTTTGGTCAACAGCTAGCTTGAATCTTTGAATTAATTTTTTTTTTTTTTAAAGGCTGTCTTCATTATGGCGTTTAGAGATCAGAATGCTATTGAATAAGTTTTATCGAATACCTATGTTGAATTTTTGATATATTTTTTGGTAATATGTATGATTTTATCATGAACGAAATGTCAGAATGTCATGTAGGTACATATTTAGGGGATTTATGAAAAGGGTAAAAGTATTTGGCTGACAAATGGTGGATAATGTGCAACACAAGGCCCGATAGTATCACCTCTTATTCACAACTCCTATCTCAAACTTCACGGGGTGCCGGCTGGGATGCGAGTAACCTAGGCGGAGATCGGGTACCCAACTCCGGTGGATGCTTTTGTCGCATGCAGACTGAGAGCGTGGCCGCACGCGTCTGTTCTCCAGGTCTAGGGCGGCTCAAACAGCGTCTGTCTTGCAGCGAGTGGCTGAATTTATGAAATGCGGCTCCCGCCAGCTAAGTCCAAGATGGCAGCCCTATCGCAGGGTAGGGACCTTAGGCTAACAACCTGCTGCTCCCGATTTATGAAATTATTACGGAAACTGGGACAAGAAATAACCGAATTGGAACTTTGGCGACGACTTTTAGCATGAAAACACGAAAACGAATTGGAAGAAGGCGAGCTGGCTCAACGTGCTACAGAAACTAGCCGCCTCAAGCTTGCAATTCTGGGACTGAGCGAAGTCCGTTGGCCTAACACTGGAGAACACAAGACACAGTCCGGGCAAGTCGTGCTTTACTCTGGTATACGAGGAGAACATGCTACTCGGGAACAAGGAGTTGGTTTCCTGTTATGCCCGCAGGCCTTCGCGGCCCTCATAAGCAACTCATAGCAATGGTCCAGTGCTATACTTCAACTGACATTGCCGCTTTGCAGGAGAAAGGGCAGTTTAACAGTCAACTGAACAACCTGGTTGAGAAAATTCTGAAGGGTGACATTCCACTTAGGTGACTTCAACGCAAAGATTGGCTGCAACAATCAGGACCTTGAGCGCATCATGATTCATGGGGCGTCATGCAAGGGATTGAAATCAATAGATTCTTTACATTTGAAGTGGTTGTGGCATCCTACAATTAGAGTATTATTTACACCAACTAAATTAGGTTGAGCTAAGCGTGAACGCATGAGAAACACTACAAAGGGTGAGAGCGATTTGACTACTTGGTAACTAGCCAAGCTACTCGGGGCTGTCTGGATTGGACCACTTCGCGGACAAGTCGGAGATTTTCACATTGGCGATTTTCTGCCAGGTTGAGTGGTGATAAAAATTAGTGTCAAGCAGTAGTTTTATTCATTCAGAGAAAAACGAACATGAAAAGAAACAGAAACATGGACACATATTTGGAGCTTCGGAGGAATCGGCAAAGAGGTATCCAGGGACAGTTACGAAGTCATTTAGACTGGTACCGAATCGTATATTCCGGGAGGCATCGGTAAGAGAAGGAAGATGGAGGTATCTTCGACATCATTATTTGGTTACTGCTGCCATCTTCGGTGTTTGGTACACTGTTAATTAAATAACACTGTTCGCGTGTTGTTTGTAATTCACGCTAACAAAATTGATTTCATATTCAGCGTGAATAATAACTGAAAAAACACACCAACACATTATCGAATATTTTTGAAATTGGGTTTTATTATAAAACTTATTTTGAAATAAAAATTAAGAATAAAAATAATAAAATAGAAATTTAAGGAAAATATAATAAAACAAAAATAAATATGTAACAAAAATAAAGTAAAATAAAAATAAACATTAAAAAAAATTCAATCTAATAAAATTAAAATTACAACGAGATTCAATTCAAAATAAGTTAAATTAAATTAAATTAAAATTAATTAAATAAACATCAAAAACATTTAAACTAAACTACAATTAAAATTAAATTGAATGAAAATTAAATTAAATTAAAATCAAATTGAAATTAAATTAAAACTAAATAAATATTAAATTAAATTTAAATCAAATTAAAATTAAATTAAAATAAAATCAAAATTTAATTTTAATCAAATTAAAATTAAATTAAAATTAAATTAAAATTAAATTAAAATTAAATTAAAATTAAATTAAAATTAAATTAAAATTAAATTAAAATTAAATTAAAATTAAATTAAAATTAAATTAAAATTAAATTAAAATTAAATTAAAATTAAATTAAAATTAAATTAAAATTAAATTAAAATTAAATTAAAATTAAATTAAAATTAAATTAAAATTAAATTAAAATTAAATTAAAATTAAATTAAAATTAAATTAAAATTAAATTAAAATTAAATTAAAATTAAATTAAAATTAAATTAAAATTAAATTAAAATTAAATTAAAATTAAATTAAAATTAAATTAAAATTAAATTAAAATTAAATTAAAATTAAATTAAAATTAAATTAAAATTAAATTAAAATTAAATTAAAATTAAATTAAAATTAAATTAAAATTAAATTAAAATTAAATTAAAATTAAATTAAAATTAAATTAAAATTAAATTAAAATTAAATTAAAATTAAATTAAAATTAAATTAAAATTAAATTAAAATTAAATTAAAATTAAATTAAAATTAAATTAAAATTAAATTAAAATTAAATTAAAATTAAATTAAAATTAAATTAAAATTAAATTAAAATTAAATTAAAATTAAATTAAAATTAAATTAAAATTAAATTAAAATTAAATTAAAATTAAATTAAAATTAAATTAAAATTAAATTAAAATTAAATTAAAATTAAATTAAAATTAAATTAAAATTAAATTAAAATTAAATTAAAATTAAATTAAAATTAAATTAAAATTAAATTAAAATTAAATTAAAATTAAATTAAAATTAAATTAAAATTAAATTAAAATTAAATTAAAATTAAATTAAAATTAAATTAAAATTAAATTAAAATTAAATTAAAATTAAATTAAAATTAAATTAAAATTAAATTAAAATTAAATTAAAATTAAATTAAAATTAAATTAAAATTAAATTAAAATTAAATTAAAATTAAATTAAAATTAAATTAAAATTAAATTAAAATTAAATTAAAATTAAATTAAAATTAAATTAAAATTAAATTAAAATTAAATTAAAATTAAATTAAAATTAAATTAAAATTAAATTAAAATTAAATTAAAATTAAATTAAAATTAAATTAAAATTAAATTAAAATTAAATTAAAATTAAATTAAAATTAAATTAAAATTAAATTAAAATTAAATTAAAATTAAATTAAAATTAAATTAAAATTAAATTAAAATTAAATTAAAATTAAATTAAAATTAAATTAAAATTAAATTAAAATTAAATTAAAATTAAATTAAAATTAAATTAAAATTAAATTAAAATTAAATTAAAATTAAATTAAAATTAAATTAAAATTAAATTAAAATTAAATTAAAATTAAATTAAAATTAAATTAAAATTAAATTAAAATTAAATTAAAATTAAATTAAAATTAAATTAAAATTAAATTAAAATTAAATTAAAATTAAATTAAAATTAAATTAAAATTAAATTAAAATTAAATTAAAATTAAATTAAAATTAAATTAAAATTAAATTAAAATTAAATTAAAATTAAATTAAAATTAAATTAAAATTAAATTAAAATTAAATTAAAATTAAATTAAAATTAAATTAAAATTAAATTAAAATTAAATTAAAATTAAATTAAAATTAAATTAAAATTAAATTAAAATTAAATTAAAATTAAATTAAAATTAAATTAAAATTAAATTAAAATTAAATTAAAATTAAATTAAAATTAAATTAAAATTAAATTAAAATTAAATTAAAATTAAATTAAAATTAAATTAAAATTAAATTAAAATTAAATTAAAATTAAATTAAAATTAAATTAAAATTAAATTAAAATTAAATTAAAATTAAATTAAAATTAAATTAAAATTAAATTAAAATTAAATTAAAATTAAATTAAAATTAAATTAAAATTAAATTAAAATTAAATTAAAATTAAATTAAAATTAAATTAAAATTAAATTAAAATTAAATTAAAATTAAATTAAAATTAAATTAAAATTAAATTAAAATTAAATTAAAATTAAATTAAAATTAAATTAAAATTAAATTAAAATTAAATTAAAATTAAATTAAAATTAAATTAAAATTAAATTAAAATTAAATTAAAATTAAATTAAAATTAAATTAAAATTAAATTAAAATTAAATTAAAATTAAATTAAAATTAAATTAAAATTAAATTAAAATTAAATTAAAATTAAATTAAAATTAAATTAAAATTAAATTAAAATTAAATTAAAATTAAATTAAAATTAAATTAAAATTAAATTAAAATTAAATTAAAATTAAATTAAAATTAAATTAAAATTAAATTAAAATTAAATTAAAATTAAATTAAAATTAAATTAAAATTAAATTAAAATTAAATTAAAATTAAATTAAAATTAAATTAAAATTAAATTAAAATTAAATTAAAATTAAATTAAAATTAAATTAAAATTAAATTAAAATTAAATTAAAATTAAATTAAAATTAAATTAAAATTAAATTAAAATTAAATTAAAATTAAATTAAAATTAAATTAAAATTAAATTAAAATTAAATTAAAATTAAATTAAAATTAAATTAAAATTAAATTAAAATTAAATTAAAATTAAATTAAAATTAAATTAAAATTAAATTAAAATTAAATTAAAATTAAATTAAAATTAAATTAAAATTAAATTAAAATTAAATTAAAATTAAATTAAAATTAAATTAAAATTAAATTAAAATTAAATTAAAATTAAATTAAAATTAAATTAAAATTAAATTAAAATTAAATTAAAATTAAATTAAAATTAAATTAAAATTAAATTAAAATTAAATTAAAATTAAATTAAAATTAAATTAAAATTAAATTAAAATTAAATTAAAATTAAATTAAAATTAAATTAAAATTAAATTAAAATTAAATTAAAATTAAATTAAAATTAAATTAAAATTAAATTAAAATTAAATTAAAATTAAATTAAAATTAAATTAAAATTAAATTAAAATTAAATTAAAATTAAATTAAAATTAAATTAAAATTAAATTAAAATTAAATTAAAATTAAATTAAAATTAAATTAAAATTAAATTAAAATTAAATTAAAATTAAATTAAAATTAAATTAAAATTAAATTAAAATTAAATTAAAATTAAATTAAAATTAAATTAAAATTAAATTAAAATTAAATTAAAATTAAATTAAAATTAAATTAAAATTAAATTAAAATTAAATTAAAATTAAATTAAAATTAAATTAAAATTAAATTAAAATTAAATTAAAATTAAATTAAAATTAAATTAAAATTAAATTAAAATTAAATTAAAATTAAATTAAAATTAAATTAAAATTAAATTAAAATTAAATTAAAATTAAATTAAAATTAAATTAAAATTAAATTAAAATTAAATTAAAATTAAATTAAAATTAAATTAAAATTAAATTAAAATTAAATTAAAATTAAATTAAAATTAAATTAAAATTAAATTAAAATTAAATTAAAATTAAATTAAAATTAAATTAAAATTAAATTAAAATTAAATTAAAATTAAATTAAAATTAAATTAAAATTAAATTAAAATTAAATTAAAATTAAATTAAAATTAAATTAAAATTAAATTAAAATTAAATTAAAATTAAATTAAAATTAAATTAAAATTAAATTAAAATTAAATTAAAATTAAATTAAAATTAAATTAAAATTAAATTAAAATTAAATTAAAATTAAATTAAAATTAAATTAAAATTAAATTAAAATTAAATTAAAATTAAATTAAAATTAAATTAAAATTAAATTAAAATTAAATTAAAATTAAATTAAAATTAAATTAAAATTAAATTAAAATTAAATTAAAATTAAATTAAAATTAAATTAAAATTAAATTAAAATTAAATTAAAATTAAATTAAAATTAAATTAAAATTAAATTAAAATTAAATTAAAATTAAATTAAAATTAAATTAAAATTAAATTAAAATTAAATTAAAATTAAATTAAAATTAAATTAAAATTAAATTAAAATTAAATTAAAATTAAATTAAAATTAAATTAAAATTAAATTAAAATTAAATTAAAATTAAATTAAAATTAAATTAAAATTAAATTAAAATTAAATTAAAATTAAATTAAAATTAAATTAAAATTAAATTAAAATTAAATTAAAATTAAATTAAAATTAAATTAAAATTAAATTAAAATTAAATTAAAATTAAATTAAAATTAAATTAAAATTAAATTAAAATTAAATTAAAATTAAATTAAAATTAAATTAAAATTAAATTAAAATTAAATTAAAATTAAATTAAAATTAAATTAAAATTAAATTAAAATTAAATTAAAATTAAATTAAAATTAAATTAAAATTAAATTAAAATTAAATTAAAATTAAATTAAAATTAAATTAAAATTAAATTAAAATTAAATTAAAATTAAATTAAAATTAAATTAAAATTAAATTAAAATTAAATTAAAATTAAATTAAAATTAAATTAAAATTAAATTAAAATTAAATTAAAATTAAATTAAAATTAAATTAAAATTAAATTAAAATTAAATTAAAATTAAATTAAAATTAAATTAAAATTAAATTAAAATTAAATTAAAATTAAATTAAAATTAAATTAAAATTAAATTAAAATTAAATTAAAATTAAATTAAAATTAAATTAAAATTAAATTAAAATTAAATTAAAATTAAATTAAAATTAAATTAAAATTAAATTAAAATTAAATTAAAATTAAATTAAAATTAAATTAAAATTAAATTAAAATTAAATTAAAATTAAATTAAAATTAAATTAAAATTAAATTAAAATTAAATTAAAATTAAATTAAAATTAAATTAAAATTAAATTAAAATTAAATTAAAATTAAATTAAAATTAAATTAAAATTAAATTAAAATTAAATTAAAATTAAATTAAAATTAAATTAAAATTAAATTAAAATTAAATTAAAATTAAATTAAAATTAAATTAAAATTAAATTAAAATTAAATTAAAATTAAATTAAAATTAAATTAAAATTAAATTAAAATTAAATTAAAATTAAATTAAAATTAAATTAAAATTAAATTAAAATTAAATTAAAATTAAATTAAAATTAAATTAAAATTAAATTAAAATTAAATTAAAATTAAATTAAAATTAAATTAAAATTAAATTAAAATTAAATTAAAATTAAATTAAAATTAAATTAAAATTAAATTAAAATTAAATTAAAATTAAATTAAAATTAAATTAAAATTAAATTAAAATTAAATTAAAATTAAATTAAAATTAAATTAAAATTAAATTAAAATTAAATTAAAATTAAATTAAAATTAAATTAAAATTAAATTAAAATTAAATTAAAATTAAATTAAAATTAAATTAAAATTAAATTAAAATTAAATTAAAATTAATTTAAAATTAAATTAAAATTAAATTAAAATTGAATCAAAATTAAATTAAAATTAAATTAAAATCAAATTGAAATTAAATTGAAATATAATTAAATAAAAATTAAACTGAAATTTAATAAAAAATTAAATTAAAAAAACACATCAGCCGAGTTTCAGCTCATGGCAGTGTTCCGGTAAATGAATAAAAAATTAAAAAAAAATCAAACACTTTAGCCGAGTTTCAGCTCATGGCAGTGTTCCGGTAAATGAATAAAAAAAGAAAAAAAAATCAAACACTTTAGCCGATTTTCATATCATGGCAGTGTTGAAATGAAATGAAAAAAAAAAAAAACAATGAACACATCAGCCGAGTTTCAGCTCATGGCAGTGTTCCGGTAAATGAAAAAAAAAAAACGAACACATCAGCCGATTTTCAGATCATGGCAGTGTTGAAATAAAATAAAAAAAAAAACAATGAACACATCAGCCGAGTTTCAGCTCATGGCAGTGTTCCGGTAAATGAAAAAAAAAAGAAAAAAAAATCAAACACTTCAGCCGATTTGCAGGGCAGTGTTGAAATAAAATAAAAAAAAAAACAATGAACACATCAGCCGAGTTTAAGCTCATGGCAGTGTTCCGGTAAATAAAAAAAAAAAAAAGAAAAAAATAAAACACTTCAGCCGATTTTCAGATCATGGCAGTGTCCATATATACATAAAAAAAAAAAATTAAGAGAAAAAAAATAATAGCAGTGTTTGGATAGCAAGAATTTTAGTAAAACAAATGATAAAACTAAAAATTTAGAAAACGATATTAAACGCGGAACCCAAAATGAGTTTAAATGTTGATAAAAAGCATTTCGAGTCACTTTTTTGTAAGGGGAGGATGAAGGATGATACTAAATTTAATGTGGTGATGTACAATTCTCAGAGAGATTAAGTGTTTCGTTTAAGTAAACAACGGAACTATTAAAATAGAAATATATACACTTTAAATACGGAAATAATGTACATTGGAAAAAAAGGTTCAAAATAAAGATGTTCTGAAAAACATAAGAATTAATGTTGAAAAAGTATGGCTAGATTTTATAGAAGATTTAAGATGCGGATAGCATTGTATGCCATTGAAAAAAAAATTAACAATATCATTACTGTTATTATTATTATTATTACCGTTATCGTATTTACTAGCAGCAAAATGAAACACTGACCCAAAATGTTAAATCAGTTATTCTTACTTCTTAATCATGTTGGCATGGGGAAGATGTGGCATCCTACAATTAGAGTATTATTTACACCAACTAAATTAGGTTAAGCTAAGCGTGAACGCATGAGAAACACTACAAAGGGTGAGAGCGATTTGACTACTTGGTAACTAGCCAAGCTACTCGGGGCAGTCTGGATTGGACCACTTCGCGGACAAGTCGGAGATTTTCACAGTGGTAATAATCAAAATTCCACAACTGCTTCACAAATTGCACAATTTGCAACAGTTAGCACATTATCACTCTCTCTGAGCACTGGTTTCTCTCATTTGAACTCAAACCTTCTAATTTTCTCTAACAAATTGCCACAAATTATCACAAAATCAATCATTGGCTGCACAATTTATGTGATCATTGACAAATTTTCTCCCTCCATTTCAGTTCCCCGGCCTGGGCGTCCTGGCCTGGGTAGAAGACCTTGCAACGGTTTCCGTAGAGAGGGTTGGCATCTGGATGGACGGAGTTAAGCTTCAGATAGCTCACCTTAAAACCGAAGTGCTGCTCGTGACCAATAAAAGAGTTGTGCCGCACATGGAGATTACTGTTGGATACGACATCTTCGAAACAACAGCTGAAATACTTTGGAGTAATGGTCGACAATCGCTTAAGTTTTGGTGCGCATGTCAAATACTGTTGTGAAAGTGTATCGAAAGTCAAAGATTCAGTGGCTTGGATTATGCCGAACTGCAATGGTCCTAAAAGAGTAGCAAGAGACGTCTCCTTGCGAGCCTAGCACTGTCGAAACTACGATACGGAGGAGCGGCCTAGAGCTCCGCGATAGAGGTAGAGCGCAACAGATCCAAGATACGGAGCACACATCGGCTGATAGCCATGCGAGTTTTCTGAGCATACTGAACCATATCAGCAGATGCAGCTTTTGTCATCGCGAGCATGATTCCCATCGACATAACTCTGGCGGAGGATATGGAGTTTCACAAAGCAAGAGCTGTTAGAGGAGTGCGTAAAATTCAACGAGCAGCGTAAATGCTCAAGTGGCAGGAGCAATGGGACGCATCGAACAATGCAAGATGGACGCATAGGCTAATCTCGCGACTTTCAGACTGGGTAAATCGGAAGTATGGTATGGACAGGTCAACTTCTACCTGACGCAGTTCCCTTTCGGGTAATGGGTGCTTTAAGCAATACCTTCATCGGTTTAAGCTTATCAGCTCGCCTTATAGGCCGGAATGCGTAGATACGGAGGAATCTGCAGAACATGCTAGCTTTGTCTGCCCCAGGTTCATTTCAAGGCGTCAGCAACTTCAAAGTTTGAACGCTGAAAATATTGTCAGTAAAATGTGTCGCGACGAATAATCGTGGCGTGCTATAATCGACGAAATCTCGCAGCGATCTAATAAGTATCAGGAAAGATGATGAACGGGGAGGGCGAGATAGTCAACCAAATTTGGCAAGCTAATGGAAGGGCCTCGTATGACACTACAATTCTGAAGTATTGGATCTTAGAGCGCAGTATAACCCTAATCTCAACTCATGCATGTGGTGGGACTGAAGCAAAACGAAGCGGAGATACCATTCGGGGTGGTCGTGACGGGGTGGTTTAATATCCTGCGGGAGTGGATGTTTTGACGGCGCGAGTTACTTTGAAAGCCTCACCTAACCGGCACACGTCTCGGGGTCTCCCGAACCAGTCTGAAGTTGGCGACAGAGGAAAAAGAGAAGGAGAAAGAGGATATAAGAGAAAGCTGGATGAAATAGAAGCGGCATTCAAAGACATGAAATCCAACTAAGCACCTGGGATCGATTGCATTCCTGCTGAAATGCTAAAAGCCGACCCTGCCTTGTCAGCACAAATGTTGCACGGTCTTTTTTCTGACTTCTGGGATACTGCAACATTCCCGACCGACTAGATGCAGGTTATCCTCGTAAAGGTCCCGAAGAAAGGAAACCTGACCGAGTGCGGTAACTGGCGAAGCATAACGTTGATCTGTGCAACCCTCAAAGTACTCTGCAATGTGATCTTGAACAGGATCCATGAGAAAATTGAAGCTACCATCCGACGACAACAAGCTGGATTCCGATCCGGAAGATCATGTGTGGACCACATCACAACGCTACGAATCATACTGGAACAAATCAACGAACTCCAGGACTCTCTTCTGCTGGCGTTCGTTGATTTCGAAAATGCATTCGACCGACTGAACCACGAAAACATCTGGGCTGCTCTAAGGCGACGAGGGCCAGCAGCTCGAGGCCTAGAGGATACCATCCTTGTTTTCTAAGCCAACGTTCATGAGATCGAATCCCGGTCGTGACATAACCTGGCACACATAATATGATGAAGGTTGGCGGTTATAGCATTAGTGAAATGCTAGCCGGGTATACCTTGGAATTGTACGCCTCAATGATGCAGCACATGCATGTAGATTGATCTTTTCAAGGGAACTTAGATTGCACTTTGAGATCCTACCTAGTTATGTGTGTGCTCGTAGTGCTACCGGTAAACAACTACAACTTCAACCAATAGTGCAGGTGTGTCAAGTAGCACAGCAAAGTAAAAATGATAACGCGGGGTAATACCACAATAGATCAACTTAATGGTCGCAGTGGACTCTCTCCCAAGGGGCTGAAGAAAACAAAAATTCCCGTACCAAGTTTTCAGTCAAGAAACCCGCAGGAAGAAGAAAAATGAAACGAGTGAAATACGTATAGGGGCAACATGGCGTCTTCTTTGCAAACATTTCAACCAGAGGCAATTTTTTAATAATCCTTAAAATGATATCTGCGGCTCGGGAATGTCAACCAAAGGGATCTATGGTAACATTTATAAATTATGGTTGGGCACAAAATGCAGAGTTTTCAGCATAATCCTTGTTAAAATTGATTCTAAATCTGCAGTATGACAACAACAGATGCGTTTGGCAACCAAAATGTTACCCTATTTCGAGTCTGTTATGGGGTGAAGTGTTTAATTTCGGGAACCACACTGACGTTCTGGTACCAAAAATTTGGTACGGTGCGTTTGTATACGATTTGACAGCTGGTTCAGTCCTCTGCTCTCTCCCCAACAGGATAAAAAAAGGCGACGAGGAGTCACAGAGAAACTAGTCCATCTCATCACAATACGAGGCATTTCCGTTCAAAGTCTTACACGACGGTGTCTTGCCCGATCCAATCCCGGTAACTGCTGGAGTAAGACAGGGTTGTATCTTATTTCCGCTACTTTTTCTCATCGTAAATGATAAGATTTTGACTGGATCGATTGACTGTAGACCAAATCGAAGATTGCCATGGGATCTTTCGGCAATGGAGCAGGTTAACGACCTTGACCTGACTGATATTGTTTTGCTCGCCCAAACACAACAATACATGCAGAGCAAAAGCTCCAAGACAGCAGGTCTCATGGTCAATGTTGGCAAGACCAAGTCTACGAAAATCAACACAGAAAATCGTTCCAATTCCTTGGTAGCTGGGCAAAAGGTTGCGAAAGTGGAGTACTTCCAGTATCTGGGCAGCCAGATTACACCTGATGGTGATGCCAAGAAAGACATCAATATCCGGATCAAAATAGCCCGATTTGCGTTTGTGGGTCTCCGAAACATCAAACGCCCAAGCCAGATCTCTCTACGAACGAAAATCCGAATCTTCAACTCAAACGTCAAATCCGTATTGCTGTACGGGTGCGAAACTTAGTGCACATATGCGGTCACCACGCGAAAACTGCAAGTATTTGTGAACCGCTGCCTGCAGAATATCATCCACGCTTGGTGGCCTGGCAACTGGATCTCAAATGAAGAACTGCATCGCCGGTGTCATCAAAGGGCGCTAGAAATCGAGATTCGGGAACGTAAGTGGAGATGGATTGGGCACACCCTGTTAAGAGATAAACACGAGATTTGCAGAGAGGCGCTTGACTGAAATCCAGATGGACATCGAAGAAGAGCAGGCCCAGAAGCTCGTGGTGGCGGAGCCTAGTCGCAGAAATTCGAGCTGTAGACAAGAATCTTGATTGGGACCAAGTGAAGACGCTGGCTCCGGATCTTCAACAGAGGAGGTCTTCGCGAGAATCGACGCGGGACCATGAAGTAAGCAAGTAGGAAAAAAGCATGTGCTGTCATCGAGTCAACGCCTACCGTTCGATCGTCTATTCCGAAGAGTAGACAATGCCAGTCATGAGTTTGAATGGGATTCGGATGATACTTTCGTCGTCGTTTTCTAATTCACTGTATCCACTAAACTATTTTATCTATTTTCGAAAATTTCCGAGTACTTCAAAATTAGCGACAAGTGGGAAAAAGAGGAAAAATATTAAACGAGAAGTATGCGTTCTAAACCATCATAACTAATGTCTTCAATCTTTTGAAGAATTCCTATGAATGATCAAGTACACTTCTTTCCTTCAGGCGTTCCAGGATTTATACTTGACAGTGTGTTAATGGAAAGCAAATATTCAGCTTACTCCCCTTGTTTTCATACGTCATTTCCCAACATCCATTCAATTCCGCATACCCAGTTATCGTGAAATCTCTTTACACACTCAAAAAGTGGGGCAAAAATGAGCCACGACAACTTTCAACGCGCTTCTGATTATTACAATGATGATGATAGCCCTCGATGAAACGGTCGAACGTGAAAGGCCAAGCACTTTGGCCGTGCGCCGTCAGGCCAACAAACGACGATGTTGCCTGCCATACCACCGCATGTAAATGTCTTCGGTCCTTCGGATTCCGGAGAACTGGCGCGCGAGGCGCCCCATAAAATATGCACGAGATAAATATCGTTTCTGGTGCGAAAATTGTTTTAGATCCTAATAAATGCGATTATACGATTTACTTGCCAGCGCGAGCAACAGCGACACCGAAAATTAGCGTTGAATGAATTAAAGAGACGAATGATCCTGGTAAACTTTGTCGAAGCTGTGTTGGTGTGTGCGTGCGTGGCGTTGTACGTAGGCACGTGTTTGCCTTATAGGGATCTCAAGAGGACGATTCCAGTCAAGTCGGGATTTATGTGGATGAAGATGACTCGGTGAAAAAATGCTGGATACTTTCGTGAGTTTGTCTAGCTAAACTGTCGGTTGGTGAAAGTGTTTCGAAGTTGGATTATTAATTGATGCTTTGTGTGAATGTGTGTGTTCTCGTGAAAGATTAAACGGAACAGCGGTAATCATTTGAGTTAATTAAGCCGTTTTAATGTAATTATCCGAAGGCAGTCAAATCTCGGCGGCCCACAGCAAGGTAAACACCGAGCATACCTGGAGTGAGGGATGAATGATAAATATTGCCCATTTCTGTTGAGTTAAAGAGCGATGCCTGCATGACGCTTGAGCCAAGTACCTAACATTTGACATTATTTATCGTTATTTTTAGAAAAGATGTGAAACGTATGTAAAGAAGATTTTAATGAAATTCTCTCAGGATGCAACAACAGAACAATTACCCAACCTTCTTATATTTAAAGCTATAAAATAATTCAGGAAGAATTCCATTATTCATCGCTATTTTGAATCTGGAGGTAAGCTATGCGGCAATTACGTATCCATTTTATGAAAAAAAGGTGTCAACGATGAAATTGCCACACACAAAATTGATTCGCAAAATTCGAGTTTTCATCCGATTGTCATCAAATTTTCAGGGATTGAAAAATAACTTTTCAACTTCATTTTACCATTTTATTCGTATTTTATTTACAGTCCATACGCAAATGCCCACAACTTGGCCTTAATCTCGGCCATAAGATTCTGCACAACCTGTGAATTTCTGTGAAAGTATTTCTCGATGGGGCGGAGCTCCGGAGTGTTGAACATTTTCGGCACGAAATTGACCTTATTGTCCGCAAACCACTTCAGCACGTCCTTGGAGTAGTGGCCAGAAGATTGATGGGACGTTGTGGGCCTACAGGGAAGAAAGCAGCCGCTTCTGGAGGCACTCTTTAATGTACACCTGTCCGTTCATCGTGTTCTGGGTCACGGAAGGTGCACTCCGCTTCCCGCACGTGCAGTTTGCTTGCCAAAGCAGGAATTCATTTGCAAATTTGGACATCTTCTGAGTGCGGACATGCTCCGGAACGCTGAACTTATCCTTGGCAGTGGAAAACAGGTTGCCGGGGATCTGTTTGAAGTCGGCTTTTACATATGTTTCGTCGTCCATGATGCAGCAAACAACTTTCGTCAGCATATTGAGAAACAACTTCCTGGCTCGGGTTTTGGCGGACTTGTTCTGCTTCTCGTCGTGATAAGGGGCTTTTTGTACCTTGAACGTTCAAAGCCCAGGCGAGGCGCTTGGGCTTCGGTTCATGGCCTCAACTACGCGGTTGTGATTTTTGGTGATGTGCGGAATACTTTTTCCTTCATTTATAGGCTTCCGATCGATGGTCAATCGTTCCCCGAACCGCTTAATCACTCGCGACACCTTGGAATTCGCGATTCCCAACGTTTTAGTAATGGAACGATGCTGGAGATCCTTGTTCTCGAGATGAATGCGCAAGATTTTATCACGCACGAGCTGTTCTTTCGACTCCATTCCCGCGAGTTTTGATCACAGGACTTTAAAACTTGCAGGATGTAAACAACGCACTATGAACTAAATCCACCCAAATTTAATTAAATTCTATCCAGAAGTTAGAAAGTTAGAGCAATTTTATAGTGTGTAACCGGTTGGTTACAAATCGTTTGATTTTTGTATTCATTTGGTAGTTTTGTATACTTTGTAACTCGCGGACAGCTACACTCATTGGGTGGGAACATGGGAGGAGAGATTATGGTTGGACTCAGGGTCGTTGCTAGAAAGTTCACCACTGTTCACTTTCCTCTGCGGTATCTCACAACAGGGACATCCCAATCCAGCGAACATGCACATCAAGGGTACCGAAACGGGAGGATACCTCTTACGCAACCTGTAAATTTAAATTGTGACCCCCCAGGGCGAGGCCTGATGACCCTTTTTGGTCCGAAACTCGTGTAAAAAGCTCGAAAGGGTAAACTATTTACGGAGGTCTACTCTCACACAACACGTAATTTAGATGAAAATACAAAAATTAGAGGTTTTATTACAATTGCCGTGCCATGACGTCAAACAATTTTAGTACTTGCGGTGTGATTTTGCTGTTTTTGTTGGCTTATCGCAGCGTAGCTATGATGGTTCTGTAACTGTAAGAACTTCTTGTGGCTCGCTTTATCGCTTCGATCACTGACGGGGATTGACGGTTGGGAACTGCTGACTTTAACCGTCGTTTCTCCACGTTCAGCGACGGTATTGGCACCGTCGGAAATGGCAAGTCATGATCCATTCCGACTGGTGTTTAGCTTGCTGTTGTTGGGTGGGCCAGCACGATGATTGGTTGTATGCTGATTACCCGTTGAGGTTATGTGTCGACTAGCCTTGTTGTTTGGGTGGAGTCTGGACACGTTCGGGCTTTTCTGTCCGGTACTTTTCTGTCCGGTACTTTTCGATTGCCTGAGGATGGAGGGATCGTGGTTCTAAAGAACCAGCCAAAACAAAAAAGAAAAAGGTCATCTTGGACCTTTTTCTGTGATTTTACACTTTTTGTTGTTTCCGTGTGTTTTTAACGATGTTACACGTTTGTTGTGCTAGTTTTTAGGCGTTTACACTAATATTATTTCTGTTCACCGTGTTATTTTTATCGTACTTGTTTTTGTTTTTCTACTGAAATAACACGTCGCGCACTTCTAATCCCTCAGGCGGTCACGAACAGAAAAGGTAATAAGCGGAACGCTAGAAGAGCGCTAAGGGTACAATTTAGTCCAACCAACACACACATTTTCATAGGCAAAATTATATGGGTGTATTGCTTTTCTGGATGACCACACTTCCCCGCCATGTTCTAAATATATACGACGCCTATGGAGAGTTCCTGAGAGTGCCGTGAATTAGTGGTGACTTATCGGGTAGGGATGCCAGTCGTTCCTTTTACGGGTGGCTGTAATGGGGTTTCATAAATAGGACAGGAGTCATTGAATTTTGTGGCAGAGCCACTTTAGCATTTTGTAACAAACGGTTACAATTTAGCTCTAGAAAATTCATGTTCCTTGTCTAGTCTGACAACAAGATAGCACCACAGTAGGCTACATTTTAATGCTGACTGCTGTCAATTCACAGAGGAGAAAAGGAGGGAAAAAAAAGAGAAAATGGATGGCGAAAAGGAAGCTTGCTTCCGGAAAATTGTAGCTCTTCTGTACCAGGCGTCCGTGTGTGAGGTTAAGTTCCTGTAAAGTGTTTTTGAACGTCCACGGAATTCACCCCTAATTGTCTTCGTCACGGCTCGGCCCGCAGACCCTTTGTGGTCTCGCGCCTAATACGTAAAGGACCAGAATCTTCGTCCTCGGGTTCTGCGGATCCCTAAATATTAAGGAGGACTTCCCTTCTCGGATTGTCCGGATACGAGGCACTCTCGTAGGCAGGCCGATTAATAGCCAACGAAGGAAGACGCCTGCAACGACCAAGTCCAGTTGGCGCCGACGGTTTCGGCACCTCGTCGATACGCCCTTAAATCGACGGCTCCCTGCTTCCGGAACTGGATTAGTTAGTGGATCACGGTTAGTGGAACAATTACACGCCACACAAGACACAGAACATTGTTTATACACACAGACAACACGCCACAAGGAAACTTTAATAAAAAAAAACATAGAATCATGAAATTTCCGATTTTCTGTATTTTATCCGCAAAGTCCTTGGTTACCCAGTAGTCAGCCGGCCCTGAGTTTCCGTACTCTAAGAGTACCTTGCCTTGGCTGGTCTAGCCGCTGCTTTTCTATCCGAAACAAGTGTGGCAATTTCATCGTGAACACCTTTTACAGAAAAAAATTAACATAAAAATGTTAAAAAAAAGTATGCTCTTTATTCGAATTAACAGCTTACAAAGAAATTGCATTTCAAAACCGATAAGAGTGGCATGACCTTCTCGGATCTATGATTGTTTTTCCTAACCCAACCGGCATATGAAAATACATTGGAACCCCGCTTATCCGAGGTAAAGACCACCTCGGAAGAGAAAAACATCAGATAACGCGAAATACTTTGAAACCTCTATCTTTTGCACTGGTTTTGCATATCATCCAGGCCGAGCTATGCGAATTTGCTATGAAATTTTTAAAACCCTTGACTGAAATGTTCAAAGATATTGTTCAATGTTCTGAACAGTTACAACATTAATATAAAAGGCATAAAAGTCCTAAAGTCTAGCAACCTTTTTGTCTTTACTTTAGAGACATCCAGCCTTTAACTCTACCTATCTACATACAAAACTTATGAAATGTGTAAGTAATAATTTGAGAATAGTGTTTTCTTGAATCCTTCCAATTCTTACACGAGCGTAATCGAAATTATCGATATGTGTAAAAGTCCACAAACACGCACATGCACAATCCGGGCAGAGATTATTTAAACTTTGATACATCAATCGTGATTGATAAAGTATTTACCTTGTATAATTAAAACATACAACCTGCCAGCCCGAAACATCATCATCACACAAAAAGCACAACCCGCATAATTAAAAACAGTTGGGGATATAGTACTAACTATTAACTTAATATATTGGTAGCAGTACCAGTATGAAATATCTTCCAAGTATCATTTCATTATACATGTTCAAAATTTTATTACCTCAATAAATTATGACAGGATCGTATCAGTGACAGTGACAATATGATATATGATTTAGTAAGTATAGTATAATAAGAGAATAAAAATTTGCAACCTTTGAATATTGTCTCTGGACCTTATCCAGGACTCTAACAGTGTACGACAAAGTTTCCTTATATTTTCTTAGCATTAGACATTAAATTAAAAAAAAAACAACATTGACAACATTGTATGAGTTAGACAAGTCGTTATCATTTCACCTCTTGCGGATAATAACTAATATTGTTATTTTAAGATGTAGTTGTGAGCTTATGCATTTTTTCGCTCTTGGGTTCAGCATCTGCTAATTTTCACTTCACTTCGTTAAAATTTGTGTCGGCAACCCCACGCCAGGTTCGGAACTGAAAACTGTGTTCAAAATGGCTCCGAAAAAAAAGAATCACGCTGAGAAAAACACACAGAACGCGAAAAGTAAGTAAAACTATATTATATTATCGATAAAAACTAGTGAGATTAAATAAAACTAATGAAATTACAGAAACAAAGATCTCTGCTGAGCGGAGAGCGGAAAAAAAATCTACTGAAAGGCTGAACAATGCAGATCTGCACAAATAGGTAAGATTGTATAATCCATGTATAATATCAGAAATAAAAAATAAAAATCTCAACATTTAAATTTTTTAATTTTATTTTATTTTTTGTGGGAAAGAATTGGAACTATATTGGTTATGGTACAGGGAAGCTCTTTTTAAAAATATTTTACAATATGCGGAACGTATGATTGAGCGTTATTTTTACTACAAACTACTATAAGCAAACTATATCCATTGAAGTTGATGAAATCTATGATTTTGTATTCCAACGTAGCTAGAACATTCAGGTAGATTGTTTTGCTCGCCAAAAGTGGATGATATTTTAACCGTATCCAATAATGTAGCATGAAATATTTGTTCGAAAAAATCGCTCTTTTTGAATGGTAAACATGCTTAACAGCCCTTTCCCCATATGGTACTTTAACAGATAATCATAATACAGATTGTTAATATGGTCTGTGTTATTGTACATATACTGTTCACTTTACAATAAACAATATATATTGTAATTGATTATGCGGGAACCCACTCATGCCGGCTATTGACATTGTTCGATTGACCAAAAATATCGGCCGGCCTTCCGGTGGTGGGCCAACACTTTTGGTGGGTGTGGGCTGGGTAGACAGACAAACTGGACACTGGAAGCATTCAGTGCAAACCAACGAAGGCGAGGGAGGGTGAAAATCTCGATTGCGGTTTGTTTCCCGGATGCGAGCACTCATCAGCCACTCAATGTTACTATTATTTAATTTTCGAAATTTCCACACATCCGTAACCCAGATTTCACACCTCCAACCCGGCCGAATGCCGAGAACCAAACCGAAGAGTCATTGGGGCAGCATCCCAATTTCATTCACCGTTATTTTCTTTGTTTACGAATGTCTGTTTTGGGCGAACAGAAATGATAATGTCCTAAAACTATGTTCAGTCCGGTTCATCTGGATGCTGTATTCTAATTTTGTTTCAATTCTACCTTTTGACAACATATTGGTGGGGTGCCAGAGCAAAGGATTTGCTGATCGCATAGACAGTTGTGTAGCAAGCTAAAGGTAAACCTTTAGTGATTGTATACAAAATGAAGATTTTTACATTATATTTACATTAAATTAATATTTATAGCTCTTTTTATCTTTTTAGTATATCAAACAACTTTGTTTTAAAGTACCCGACGTTTCGACCAGTTTTGGTGGTGTTTTTCAAGGGAATTATCAGTCTGTTTTGAAATTTCCGACGTTTCGACCACCGAAACTTGTCAAAACGTCGGGTATTTCAAAACAAAGTTTTTTGATATACTAAAAAGACCGAAAAAGCCAAAAATATTTAAAGAACAACATCCGGTCATAAACTCAAATTATATTTACATTTTAGTTTTTTTTAATGGTTTTATGTTCAATGCAATTATTCAAATATGAGATATGTATGTACATTAGGGTGTCCCAAAAATGCATAATGTTTGGGAATCTGGGGACTTAACCTCTGGGGCTGACTAAAAAAAATCATGTATAGAGGTTCCGCAAGTGCGATCTTTGAAAAACGTCCACTTTCCAAAGATTTGATTTTAAATAAATTCTAGGTCAAAAAAATTTCACAAATTTTATAAATTTTATAAATTTTTAATTAAGTTTTGATTAAATTATGCACGTTAGAAAATGAAAAATGAACCAAATTAGCATCAAAATTCAAAATAAGCGAGCTATTTTCAAGAAAACAAAATTTGGTCCAAAAATTTTGTATTCAACTGACCAAAATGTGTACCAAGCGTAAAATGTTTTTAATATCAATGCCATCAAAAGATGCGGATTCTTGTGCACTTAAAATTTGCTGAACTAAGCATGTTGTTTCTATCATCGTATGAAGAGCTATTCACGGTTTAATCTTTCACAAAAATCACAATTTAGGATATTTTTTATTTAATTTATCAAATTTGTCTTATTAAATACCTACTTGAAAATCGAAACACTTGCAAAACAACACTTGGATGGTTTAAGGCAGGCATGTCAAACTCGTTTAGGTGTGTGGGCCGCATTAAAAAAAATTCTATGACGTAGAGGGCCGCAGCCAAAATCAGTTAGAAAACATAACATATTAGTTTCGCGGAGATTAGATACAATATTTCAATATAGTTATTAGACTGGCCCAAATTTGTATGGGATGATTTTTACAACATTTTTTTCAACACGGCACCCCCTAGATTGGTGCATTTAGGTGAAAAAATGACTTTCTGAAAGTTGCAGATCATTTGGAAGAAGCACGAGCTGGCGCAAAGGACTGGAAATTTGTATGGAGGTTTACGGCAAAATGTATGAAAAATCGACATACTTCCACTCTTTGTGTTCTAAAATATGTTTTCAGTATGCTAGAAAGCTCAGAATTTCAGAAATTGTAGTTCAAACAATGACAAACAAGTTTGTAGAATATTGTGACGCGATACGAGTTGACTGTGATGAGTTATCCGCAATTGAATTTGTGATTTTTTTCGCATTTGATTGATATATCGTGAACGGTGTATGGGCTATTAATCGCACTAACTTGATCACGTCGTCGCACAATGCAGCAATTTATAGGTTTTCAAATCTTTCTTGCAACTTTTTGCAAAGATATTAGTTATAAAATAAGCTACAACTTTTCCGAAGACACAAACTTTCTATCTGTCATTCTCATAGTGTGACAATGCGATCAAGTTAGTACTAATAATCCACCTATACACCGTTCACTATATATCGATGAAATGCGAAAAAAATCACACATTCAATTGCGGATAACTCATCACAGTCAACTCGTATCGTGTCACAATCTTCTACAAACTTGTTTGTCATTGTTTGAACTACAATTCCTGAAATTCTGAGCTTTCTAGCATACTGGAAACATATTTTAAAACACAAAGTGTTGAAGTATGTCGATTTTTCATACATTTTGCCGTAAACCTCCATACAAATTTCAAGTCCTTTGCGCCAGCTCGTGCTTCTGCCAAATGACCTGAAACTTTCAGAAAGTCATTTTTTCCCCTAAATGCACCAATCTAGGGGGTGCCGCGTGGAATATAAGGATTTTTTTTTTATATGGGCCAGTCTAATAGTTATATGTAAACTTGGAATGAAATTTTGCGTTAAATTTTTATTAATGCTTTTATTGTTTAACATTCTTATATTATATTGCATTATATCTATTGTCCTGATTCTTGACATGTTTTCTGAGATACTAGTTTATGAAGGTTGAAGTTTATTTGTCACTGACATTTTCATTATCGATGATAAATTTGTTTCAGATAATCTCGAACGTTGAGGAGTTTTTATATCTTTCATTATGAAAAAAAAATTGCTCACATAGACAGGTACTTGCAAACATAGCAAGAATTCTGGCAACAAATTTCTGTAACTTAACGTAGCGTTCAGGCAAATAGCTGTAAAATTTTAGTACAACCACTTCAATGTATTTCGCTTTTAATAAAGAATCGCACTGCAGCTCTATCAACACTAGTTGCAAATTATCAGCAGCATTTTCAGGAGCAAACGAAAATGAAGATACAAACAACGAAAATTCTTGCTCGTATGAAATAAAGTCACGAAAACGGCTTTTGAATGCATCTAGTAACGATTCTAGGTGAAGTACGTATTTACCAAATGATGCTGTCTCATTTGATCTTTTCAGTTCTTGACACGTAGAGAAGTGCACAAGGTTTTCTTTGGAAATTTTGTTGATCCATAACCGTAACTTCGCTTGAAAGTTTTTAACATCATCACAAGAACTATGCTATTTTTTTTCTTTTCCTTGAAGTTTTAAGTTTAAATCTTGCAGGTGGCCAGTGAGATCAGTCTAAGTGCAAAAATGATCATTTTTGAGTTAATCACTCTAAACAATAAGTTTTATTAAAATCTTTATTCAGTGCTTATTTCAGATTTTTATAGTTTTACCTTCATACTTTTTTGAACGGGCAAACACTTCAACTTCCCAAAAAGTATATGGAAAATCGCACTACAATGAAACTTTGAAGCGTGCTATCTCGAAAGTAGCTTTTGTGCACTTATTCCCCTTTGGCTCTGAGGGCCGCCTATGATGTGATAGCAATTGTTTACAAAAAACTGAACTTTGTTTATTGACGTCAAGTTTCGAATTTAAAATCGACTTCTGAATCCGAATAGAAGTCAAAAATATATTTGCGAAGAGCAGTTTATTGGTCAGATTTTAGAAAAAGATAATTTTATGAACAGTAGCTGAAAATATAAAAAAAAACACAATATTTTTTTCATTTTATATTATTTCAAAAACTGCCCTAATCGGATTATTTGGATTTTTTTTAAAAAATTCAGTGACCGATATGGTATTAAAAATGACTCTCAATTCACAAATTAAAAATATTGTTAACTAGTGTTATTAAAAATGTATGCTGTTTACACTCACGTATTCGGATATGTTTGAGACAATAAGAAAACTCCAGCGGTGGGATATGTTATTGTTCAATTTCGGTGCAACCAACACACTTAGATACTGCAAAATTAACTGAACGTTAGACAAGTGGTCACTGAAATAAAATTGTTCAGAGCTACAAATTTAATCACGGAATTTTTTTTGATTATTTAGGATGTGCTTTTTACAATGAGTAATGTTGATATTCACGCTTACGTACATCTTCAATTTAAAAAATATCACAATATGTCTGTTGTTCCTTCGGTAAAACAAAAATTATAGAACCAAAATACTTGGAAGAAATTTATGTTGTTTACGCTATGAATGCGAACATAATCTATGGTTCAGAGCAACAATGTTAAGCGTGTTTTTTCTAAGAGGAAGTTTGAACATCGAAAAACATTTGCATTAAGTTGAAAACGTTACATTCAACTTTAGTTTTTTGCAGTAATATTGTAAGCTGGGTGAAAAAGTATGGGAGAGTGGGGAATCATGGGCCACTTTTTTTTGTTGTTCCATAACTTCTTTTTTTTAAATGATAAAATGAAAATAAAAAATTGTATGGTTTTCTACATTTTAAAGGTATCATAAGGTATTTTTTTAAATGTTTTAATAAGTTATTTTCCCCAAATTCTGACTGTTTTTATTTTTTGGATATTTTTTGGATTTTGAAAAATGGTGGGGAGTCGTGGGCCACCAAATCCAAATTGACCAAATAACATGCAAAGTTTATGAATTGACCCAAAACTGTGATTTCCTAATTCATTTCGTTATTTAAAAACAATTTCAGATGATGAAATAAAAAAGAGAGCTGTGTATGATCGCATAGATTCCAAAACCTGGCTAGCGAACGTTTTGAAAAAATTTATTATATAGGATGGACAAAATATTTTTCATAATTCTTCATTTGGCATAAGAAAACTTTGCAGATAGGTAAAACGTATTTTAAGTTATGAATGTGTATAAAAACATAAAAATATAGGTGATTCAAGATGTGTGGCCCACGATTCCCCACAAGCTATGATTTGCAAATTGGTTGCGTTTGTGTGACTTATTGATGTTTCATCAAAAATTCCATTTCCATGTGAAAGATCATGACAAAACTAAGATCATAAGCGTATGAGCAGGTTCCCCCGATGAAATTAGCGGGTGTTTGTTTAATTGTGTACGTAAATTTTTCTAGCTTTTTTTAGCTTGATATATAAAATTTCGTATTTCAGTCAACAACATATAGGAATACATGCTCACGCAAAGCGACGACGATGACAGTTGGTTTGAGATTTTTATCTCAACACACATCTGAGATATTAAAAGAGGCCCACGTTTCCCCATGGCCCACGATACCCCACTCTCCCCTACAATATTGACAATATGTTTTATCAATTTTGTTTATTCACTTTTGTCAATCTTGTCAATTTGGCCAAAATGTTCAATTCGGACAGTTTTTTCTGTTTCATCAATTTGACCTATATGTTCTGTCAATTTGGTCAATTTTTTCAATTATCTAAATTTTTTCAATTATGCCAATTTTTCAATTTGTCAACTTTGTCATTTTTTTTCAATTTTTATCAATTAGGTCAAATTGATAAAACAGAAAAAAAAACTGTCCAAATTGAACATATTGGCCAAATTGACAAGATTGACAAAATTGAATAGACAAAATTGACAAAATTAATAAAATGTCAATTAATAAATGTCAATATTGATGAAACAGAAAATTTCACACCATTTAAATATCATCTGAACCGAAGAACAATTCAAGACATTTAGGCACCAATTTTAAAAAATCAGGACAACTCGAGAGTTTTTAAAAAATTAAGACGGTCTCTCGAAAATCAGGACAAATCCTGATAAATCAGGTTACCTGACACCTCTGAGCACAAGAGGAACAACAACAACAACTGAACAATTGTAATGTACGTCAGAAATACCAGGTGTCCTGATTTTTCAGGACTTGTCCTGACTTTCGAGAGATTGTTCTGATTTTTCTAAAACTCTCGAATTGCCCTGAGTTTTGAAAATTTGTTTTCAAAATGTACTGAATTGTCCTGGATGTCAAAAAAAATCTCAAATCACAATCGAATTTGTAATTGAACTATGAAAACTACGAACAAATCTGTGATGTCCTGATTTATGAAGAAATCACCTGGCCTCCCTCATGTACGTACAATTATTACTATGCTATGCCAACGAATGACGCGCAACGTAAGGTCGATTTTTGAAAACGGGCACATTTTTGCCATACTTGCCAAATTTGTCAGGTTTGTAAAATTTATCAAGTTTTTGTAGGTTGTATTTTTTTTTAATCAATTTTGTCAACTGTGCAAATTTGGTCCAATTTGTAATTTTTGACGATTTTAACAATCATGTCATTTTTATCATTATAGACTATATTAAAATTTTTGTAAATTATGTCAGTTTTGAAAATTTGTTTAATTTTTTTTCTATTTTGATTCTGTCAATTTTGCATACTTCGAAAACTTCTATGATTATGATTAATATTTATTTTATCTATCCAGTTTTGCCAATTTTGTAAATGTTATCATTTATGTCAATCCATTCAAAATTGGTCAATTTGGGTAAATTTTTGTCGATTTTTGCCATATTTGCGAAATTTGTCAGGTTTGTTAAAACTTGATAAAAGTTTGTGAATGTTTTTTTTTTAATTTTCATCAATTTTGTTAACTATGTAAATTTGGTCCACTTTGTTAATTAAGAAAAATTTAAACAATTATGTCATTTTTGTTGTAATTGACTATTTTGACATTTTTGTCAATTATGTCGGTTTGTAAATTTGTTTTGTGAATCGTCTAGCGCTGGTTTGCATCTGAATGTTTTGATTTTAATCTGAATTCTAAAACTCACACACCCGATTTTTTTAAATTAAGTTTGAAATCAGAAATACTTTAAAGTCCAGGGAATTCAACATCTTGAAATTAACGCGTCTGTACAAAAAAATTACTTTAAACTTTAATAGGTTGATAAAATTAAATTGGGTGAAACTTTTTGTTGATGCATTTTCGTTGGAACAGGTTGAAACCTGAAATTACGCCTATTTAAAATGGGTTTTTTCTTATTCGGGTAGGGCCAATAGATACACAGCAAAAAAAGTATTGCGATATTACATCAAATACCTGCACATAACTTGAGTCGCAAATGGCACCTAATTTCACATTGTCTTGATGTACCCGGATATTTGGAGTCAAAGAATATGTTTTGTACCACTGATCCATATGGGCCAAATTTGCTGAAAAATGAAAAATAATGAAATTATTTTACAAGCTGTGGGTTTGCTTATATTTTTAATTAATTTTGATAGTACTTACAGGCCAAACTAGCTGAAGTCCGCAATCCGTTTCTTAATTATTGAAATGACTTCAAATTTGAACGTCAACAGAGGAACACATTGACTACTTGATGCGATATCACATTGAAGGTTGTGATATTACACTTCACGACGTATTCGCGTTGTATACATTATTTAGATGTATTATCACAACAGAAATCTGTAGTCCCCAGAAATTACATCATCCATCGTTACATCTTTTTTTGCTGTGTAGCGTCGATTTTTTAAATAGGATTTGATTAGATGTTCCGAAATTTTAAAAGCGTTTTTTTTTTGTTCCGAGCTAACCGATAGTTTCGCCCTTATGAAATGTTACGCTAGGTTTGTTTACATTTGGCGCATTCGCCCTTTTTCAAACTTACTACAAAATTATCTTACAGATTCCCGCTTGCGTCGTAGTATCGAAGCCAGCCATCGCTGCAGAAGAATGCGGTGTTGAACCCTACACCCATCGATTGAATTGAATGGATTTATGAAATCCATATTAACATTATATGGTTTTGGAGCTTCGGCTCCAAATTTTTTAAAACCGGTTAAAGTAATACAGAACTGGTACAAAAAATAAATTTGAATAACTGCTAAAATTTTAAACAATTCTCCAACTCCTTTCTCCCGCTCGTTATGTCGTCATGATGACATCATGAATCATCTTCTTTTTATACATGAAAGAGGAAAAGAAATCAAATTTTTTGAGATACACACACTAATACACTGACATCGTCTGAACTCGTCGAGCTGATTCGATAGGTACCTATAAAGGTATATCTAAGACCCATAATTAAGGATCTCCCAAATCGATCGATAACTATACCCTTCTGTAAGAAAGGCAAAAACATTTGATGAAAAACCAGCTTTTTATGCATCTTCAGAGCACAATGTTTCAGAATCCCTTTCACACTTGAGATTCAGTGCAACCCCTTCCCGTTGTCAGATTTAGCTTAAATTTGACAGATGGCCTCCTGATGATTCCCTTAACCCATCCAAGTTTTTTTTTTGCAAGTGTTTCGATTTTCAAGTAGGTATTTGATAAGACGAGTTTGATAAATTAAATAAAAAATATCCTTAATTGTTATGTTTATTAAAGATTAAACCATGAATAGCTCTTCAAACGATGATTCAAACAACATGCTTAGTTCAGCTAAGTTTGAGTGCACAAGAATCGGCATCTTTTGATGTCATTGATATTTAAAATATTTGACGCTAGGTACACATTTTGGTCAGTTGAATACAAAATTTTTGGACCAAAACATTTTTTTTTTGAAAATAGCTCGCTTATTTTAAATTATGATACAAATTTGGTTCATTTTTCATTTTTTACGTGTATAGTTTAATCCAAACAAAATTAAAAAAAAAACATATAAACTTTGTGAAAATTTTTTGACCTAGAATTTATTTAAAATCAAATCTTTTGAAAGTGAACTTTTTTCAAAGATCGCGCTTGCGGAACCTCTAAACATGATTTTTTTTAGTCGTCTTTGTTCACCACATCCTAATCTACCATTTGGATTCCGAGCCCCCAGATTCCCAAACATTATGCAATTTTGGGACACCTTAATGTACATAAATCAAAAAAATAAAAATTGGCGTTTTTTTACAGTACCAAGTAAACCATACTAAGCCAAATTCTTAGGTTCTCCAGCTGTTCTCCAAGTTTTTAAAAAGAAAGTGTTAATGTCGCAAAAACTAGATTTACAAAAAAATGGATTGAAACATTCCAAAACGTCAAATGTATATTTATTCATCTTTTTCGAATAATTCGAGACACAACTAAGTGTATGCTGTAAAAATGCATAAATAAACTTAAAGTTAGGCATGCATTATATTTAAGTAGGCATAGATAATGTAATTTCTGATCAGTAAATTTAACAAAAACGGTTTCATGGCAAAGATTGGTTCGACTGTTCTTATATACCAAAAGCAAATTAGAGTATCGTTTCTTGAAAATTGTGCAATTGTTTCAATTTGTACCTATAGATAAGTATGAGAATACTTGATCCCTGGGCCTCAGCCCTATCTCGAAATTAGAATGTCTTACATAGATAAAATGTTCTGAGAAAATTTGCCAAATGGAACAAAACAACAAACCTTTTAATTAAAAAAAAATCAAAAAAATTATTTTTTGAGTTGTTGAACTTTGTTTGAAAAATCTAACAATATGTAACTTGAAGATCTTTTTTATCAATTTAAAATGTTTCCCACATGAAAAAATATATCAAAAATATGTCAATCGTTGAAGTACAGGGTGTTCAACAAGTTCGAATACACTTTTTAACCAAATGGTGTGGTAAAGCCGTAGCATATACATACATCTAACTTTTTGTTAGAATAATTTTGTGCTCTCATCAGACAAACTATTTCTTGTGTCAAAGAATTAATTTTCATTTAGTGTTCGTTTTTTATCAGCCTTTTCACACCAAAAATACTGGTACAGACGAAAAATCCAATTTATTGATCAAAATAAATAGTGTCTCCATTATTGGTCCAATTCTCATAATCATTGATGCTGTCGAGAATAAACAAGTACAGAATTCCTAAACTTGTCTCATATAAAATCTATTTTTTCGTATTATGTGTGGAATGTCGAAAAATTAGCTGCAAGCTGATTTTCATCAAAAAGCTTTCCAACATGATGGAGGATAGAACTATTCCACATCATAAATAGACGAAAACCATTCAATATGTGCTTGTGTAACTTTGTATTAAGTTTACATTGGTAATTAATGGATTTTTTTTTGCTAATTTTGCATGTAGTGTTTATTTTTATAGGCAACTAGCTGATCCCATACGACCTCCGTTTCGCTTTCAACTTAGAATATGTCATGAACAGTTTGCATGAAAGTCAATTGCCAAGCTATTTTTAGATGCACTTCCGAATTCATTGCTAAGTGATAGTTGCAAAAATATTTTCCGATAACTTTTTCTGTCGTCTGCTATTAAATTTGAAATCAGGAATCAATTGCCGTGCCAAAAAACCCTCGTGTATAAACTTCAACTCGATCGTTTCATAACTAAGCATAATTTCCAAAAAAGTTAAACCCCTTTCGGTGGCCTCTTATACAATCTTTGATATCTGAAATTAATTGCCTTACCTGAAAAATCCCGTGTGCAAATTTTCAAAGCAATCCAATGTCAATATGGCTAAAAACAGTGAAAAATTAATCAATATGGACGACCCCTTTCGTCGACCCCTGGCAAAACATTTGATATTTGAAAATGATTGCCCGTCCCCGAAAACTACCGCGTGCAAATTTTCATCCCAATCCGATGTCAAATAACGACGATATTGCAAAAATATTGAAAGGTTAATATGGACGACCCCCTTTGCAGGCCCCTTACACTGAATTTAATACCTGAAATCCATAGCTCGTCTCTCAAAACCCTCGTGTACCAATTTTCATCTGAATCCGATGTATAATAACGACAATATCGTTTTAACAGTGAATAGTTAATATGGACGACCCCTTTGACTGACCCCTGTCTTTAATTTGGATAAGTGAAATCAATTTATTGTCCCTAGTAACTCCTAGGTGCATATTCTCATTCCAATCCGATGCAAAATAACGTCAATATCACTAAGACATTGAAAAGTTAATAAGGACGACCCCTTTCGCCGGACTAAATTTGATAGATCAAATCGATTGCACCTAACTCAAAACTATCGTGTACCAATTTTCATCTAAATACGATGTATAATAGCGTCAATATCGCAAAAACAGCGAACAGTTAATATGGCCGACCCCTTTGGCTGACCCCTTACACATAATTTGACATCTGAAATCGATTGCTCGTCTTTCAAAACATTCGTGTTCAAATTTTCAACACAATCCGACGAAAAGTAACGTCAATATCGCGAAAACAATATTTGTCTTGTATGGACGACCCCCTTCAGAAGGGGTCATCCGAAAATCTGAAAACATTTTTCATCTTTCCTGGTCCTAATGGGTATCCATGCCAAATTTCAGACCTCTAGCTCTTAAGACGGCTGAGTCTATAGTAAGCTTGCCAGATTGCCCGGTTTTATCCGGGTTTGCCCGGATATTTGATGCAAAATTTCGAGAAAGTCCGGTCCGGCCTGGTTGCCCGGATATCGTGAAAAAAGTCCGGATATTGCCCGGATTTTTCCACAATTTTCACAAAGAAACCAAAAAAAAACATAGTTTTTGAGTAAATTTCAGCAAAATCGATTAACGGTTTGGAAATTTTCAACGATTGTTTCAAATAATTTTGCTGATTTACTTTTATAAACCTTTAAATATATAAGTGTTCAAAAAGTTGTTGGAAGTCTGCAATTACATTGTTCGATGCACACGGAAAAAAATCTGCACGAATATAGTGGCGCTCTCTGGTCCTGAGGAAGCGAAGCATTTCAGTGTATTTCCAACGTTTTACCACTGGGGCATGCTGTCAGCCCACGAGCGTTAGCAGCAGTGGGCTGCGAGGAAAACAAATAAGAATAATTTCCGCTCTTTCCGTTATCGGAAAAGACTGGGTTAACTCCTTTTTCATGTAAAGCCCTTGTACCCTTTATAGTGTACACAGCATGTACGTCAAACAGAGGTGAAAATTAGTAATGTAAACATGTAAAATCTACACATTATTTTGGAAGCCGCCCGCTTTGCATGGCGATGTCAGCCCTTTGATGTTAGCCCTTTAAAGTGTCAGAAGGATGGAAAGAAAATAATAAAAATAAAACTGATTTTGAATTTCTTTATTCATGCTGGTCATTTATTTATTTTCATGCTGGTGTTATAAAATATAGGTTTTAGCGATTCCATTTCAACAACTCACTTTTTAACTCAAACACAACTTTTAAACTTATTGCTTAATCCACAATGCAAACCGTATATACCATCACTATCGGATAGAATGACAAGTTAGAAGACTACCCTTTATTTAGTAAGCCAGCTTTTCTAAATAATGTGTAAAATTGACTCGATGAAACGACACTTTTTTTGACAGATCTCGGCTGTTCTTAATAATGGGTCAATTTTACAAGTTTAAGGTGTTGCGCCAAATGAGTGTGTAGAGTATAAAAGGCCCTGTGGGAAAACGCGTGGCCTCTCTTTTCGACAGTGGCGGCCAAGGAGTAAAAAACATAAACAAACCGACCCAGCAGAGCAGAAGATGAACAAAATTAATGTTGAAAAATTGTGAAAGTTTATAATTGTAAATAGCTTTAAAGTTAGGAGTAAAAGTAGTTAATAAATAAATGTAGTGCTGTAAATAAAGGTGTGAAAAGTAAATAGTAAAAATAGTGGAAATATACTTACCGGTGCTGAAAAAGGAATACTTACCTGTTTACCTACCTGAAAAAAAGAAAGAAGACATCAACGAACCTGGAAAAGAAATTAATTGAGGAGGAAAACCAACGGCGATCATAAAGGTACTTCCGTTCATACATTAATTAAATATTAATTTCGATTTTTTTTTGCATTTTTTCTTTGCATTTATATATAATAACACCTAAATTTTGCCCGGTTTTTGGATTTGAAAAATTGAAATCCATGCCCGGATTTTGCCAGGTTTTTTTGAAAAAATGCCCGGAATTGCTAGGCCCGGATGGGAGTGGAAAAAATTCTGGCAACCTTAGTCTATAGAGGACAAACAAACAAACAAACATACAGAAATTGCTTTTTATATATAGGGGAGAATGAGGATACTTGATCCCTGGGGATACTTGATTCCTTAGCTGTATCTCGAAACTGGAATATCTTACAAAGATCAAATGTTCTAGAAAAATGTGCCAAAATGAGCAAAATAACAATGCTTGTAGTTTAAATTTTTTTTAACAAAATAATTGTTTGAGTAATTGAACTTTGTTTGAAAAATTTCACAAAATGTAACTTGAAGATCTTTTTTCATCACTTTAAAATGTTCCTTACATGGGAAAATTATGAAAAAAATATTTTTTCCAATGTATCAATCGTTCGAGCGTAAAATGAACTTCATAATGCCATATTTTCAAAGCAATGGAAAACTCTCAACTTTTTTCAGAAAAAGTTTTCTAAAATGTTGATTATGGGTATAATTGATCCCCTAGCGTTGGGTACAATTGATCCCCCTTCCAAAAGGCATATTCTTCTTCTGAATTGATCGTTATGATTGCTGATCACGATATTACTAATATTTATCCAAATACTAATATTTATCAAACAATTGTCTGAAGAAAAGAGCAAAAATAATTAATTTTCTCTTAATTATAAAAAATAGCGCCTTTAAGTATGCAATGTTTTTAGCGTTGAGTCAAAGTTATAGAATTTTCTTCTTATGTCTGCTATAAATTGTGAAATGAGAACAAACATGACCAAAATAGTCAATTAACATTCTATCTTGGGGTTTTGTTTGATTTTTATACAAGGATTAGGGCTTCCTGAATAAAAGATCAAGTCTCCTTCAATAGGGGATCAAGTCTCCCCTAACTTCAGAAAAATCGCAATTTTTTTACTCCCACGAAAATGCTTCTAGTTCATCAACGGGTTCAAGAATCGTTCCAATTTTTGGAGCCTAGAAACTTGAAGTTACAAGCTGTCAGAAAATTACGGCGGGTTGCTAAATTTTTTCAAAAAGATATGGTGAAAATAAGAAAAGGGGATCAAGTATCACCACTCTCCCCTATAGATTTAATACAGAATAATACAGGTTTTTGGAAATTTCGGCTCGAATGAAAAGTGCCTTGCCCTTCAAATATAACTCTCTTGGGTTGGTTGGTTAGTGAAACCTCGGATTAAACGAAATACATTGACAAACCCTTTTGCTCTGGAGTTGCATATCATCCAGGCGCACAGCTCGATTGTTACATGGACCCCCTTTTCTAACAAATAATGAAACCAATAATTTTTCTGACTACGAAAATTGGATATCTCATTAACTCTAAAACTTTTATCCACAAGCGGTATGATAATCTAGAGATACAATTTTTTAAGAACCCTTTCACGTTGACAAGTGTTGCAAGTTGCCCCAGTCGACGGTACTTACAAAATCTACGATTTTAAGCTATGCCAGTTGAATAGCACATTTCTCCGAAACACGTAAATGGATCGCTTTCAATAATTTGAGAGAATCAATGTGATCAAAGCTCTCCAGACGGTACGTAAATACTTTTTTTATAAACTTTTGGTATTTAAATTTGTTAGCCATTTGTAGTATTTTTTGCATGCAGATCTACGGTTCTCAATGTGTATATAAAAAGATAGGACCTATTCAAGATAGATTGTTTCGTCTACTGAAATCCTGCATACCGCCCTGATTGAACATATTTGAATGACATCCCAACAGTCGACAAACCAATCGTCTCGCAGCTTAGATTAATGGGGAAATGGAAGAATGGAAATGCAAGGGGTGGTGAAACAGGGCCAGAAAACAAGCTATATCTGCTCAATGCAGTGACACCAAAAACATACCATTCATTGATTGTGCATAAAGTTCTCTCAATTTCGATTTCGATACAATTATTTGACATCGTCACGTGATTTTCGACAACGACAACGAAACGACACGGCAACAACAGAAGAAGAACTAAACACCGTTGATAGTCAGCCAGCCCCAAAAAGACTTTGTAAGAGCAAATCGAACGGGAAACCTGGCTGGCTGACAGGAGAAGGGTCATGTCCTCTGTCCTAAATCAAATGTCAGTACCAATATTCATCGCCCTATTGCTATATTTCGGAAGGGCATCGACTGCACCACCATAACGCGAATGAGGTATGTCGTCAAAAAGTGCATGAGACACCCCTAAATGCGGTGATTTTGGCGGTGCTGGCGAGATAGTCAGTCAGAGTCAACTAAATTTATTTAACATTGATTTATCGATTAACCAACAAAACCTAAACCAGGCCAACCGACAAACTGCAGACTGCCAGCAAATGTCTATGTAGTTGCAGTTGAAGGTAAGCAGCGAGCCCTTTGTGGGAAAATCTGACATGTGAGTAGAAAAATGATTGGGGGGAAGTGGAATCTAAATGGGAGAAAAATTGAATATAAAATTTGAAATGGGATGAAAATTAATGGAGTTAGGGGAAAAAAGCCACAGTTTTAGTCCCTGAATGTATGCAACATTTGGTTATGATACTCACTCTTATGAAAATTTTTTTTAACGTTGATAGTGGTTGATCAGTCAAATTTTTTCTTAGAAATCTGCTCTCAAATCTGACTGGTTTGACCACAATTTACTACTTACTTCTAAACTAAAAGGACAGCTCAATTTGTCTGAATCGAAGTATAAGCTTTTTCGGACATGAAAGTTTCCAAGCAGATTATTCAATTTGTAATTGAGCTCACACAGCTTTCAGTTCCAATAAAAGTTTCGAGCAAGTGTGACTATACATAGGGACAAGGCAAGGAATTGTAATTTAGAATACAAAAAAAAACGAACTACCGGACAAAATTTGAAGAAGGTGCATGCTTCGCGCAACTTTTTAGCCATGTCATGTTAAGTTTTGGCAAAATAGTCAACTTTATTCGCTACTTGCAGGCAACTCTCTTCGTCTCCGTCGCCATTTTCGTACCAAGCCCGAAAAAAAAACAGTATCGTTTTTTTCTATATATCTTTATTTTATTCCAATTTCCCCGCACATCCAACGATACCGGTGTTAGTTGTTTTTCTTTCTTCGATGAATTTTTCGAAAGTCAAGCTCAAAAGTTCGACTTCCCAGAGCGCCCGAGCTTCTCGAGGAAAACTTTTCAAATTTGATTCATTTGATGCGCATTCGAGCTGGGTGATGGGATCTGTTTCTGCCTGCAAGTGCCGGAAATAACACTTTTCTTGACTGGAGAACATCGCATCGCTTTTTTTTCTTCTAGCGAAAGTGGGCGAATAAAAAAGTTACTTACCGGGAAAAGTTACAGCGATAATATCCGTCTGAGTGATGCGGGATTTGATCAATTTTGAAGTTTTTTTTATGCGGCGCTGAAAAATAGATGCTTTCTAAAATGTTGTCTGAAAGCATAGATCAGATAAGAAACCAATCAAAAGTTATTTGTGGTTTGAAGGAGATTTGGATTAAATTATTTCAAGGTTTATTTTTACTTTTAGTTGCACGAGTTTTAAAATATCTCAGCGATTACATATAATGAATTTTGAAATCATTGATGACGTTCTTCTTGATGGCTGTCTTGATGGTGTCCCAACAGTCCTCGAGAGGGGCTTCGCCAAGCTCGCCCTCTGCTGGCAGCGCTGCTTCGAGCGATTGCGCGTAGGGGAAAGGTTTCCTAAATGGGCCTATCGGGTTAAATGACCCTACGGCTGTTTGATGAAATGCCTGACTAGACAGCTTATCTGACCAATGCATTTTGAGGGTGATACGCTTAGAACATAAGCCAAGAAAGAATTTTATGAATTTACAAACTCACAAAATTTTAAAAAATCATACAAGGTTTTGATACATTTTGATGTAATATTTCGACTTTTAAAAATTAAACGTAAAGAAGCTTAAAACAAAAACTAGGATGGTTTTGGTTTCTTACTCAAATGAACTTTAGAAACCAAACATATTTCAGCTTTTGTGGAGGTTTAGTAATGATTATATAGTGGAATAATAGAGTGTTTTTGTATGCCCCCATCATGTTTGTAAAATGCCTCCATCCTAAAATAACAGGTTAAATAGAATAAATAAATGATTTTTATCATTGAACCTTCAAGTTTAAGCTCTGAATAACATCTTAAGAGAGAATTGAAGATCTAAAAATAGATTTGATAAAGTTTTTCTCATGGATGAACTGCCTCCATAGTATGGCAACCCTAACTTTTGTTTTATTCCATAAAATTATAATACACATGTATCATGTCCACGAGGCTAGCACTATCAATATTACCGGGTATGACGTCGAATATGAACAGACGAAGAAGTAGTTAATACGTGAACCAATCGGTTCGATGTTTAAGATTTCAGATCGAGCATGGTAATGTGGTAGGCATTGAGGTTCGTTCCATGGCAGGGGGTGACATCCTTATCCTTTGTCATTGATTTTGACAACCATAAAAATTACGGGCCCACGATTTTGAGGGCCCATAACAAACCTGACATTTTGCTGTCAAGGAACCGGACTAGATGTCTGTTAAGTTTTATATTTAATATCAATCATAGTAACCCAAGGAATCATTCAAACTATAATGCCAACGTTGTTCATTGCTCGTGTTTGGTCTCATAGCTCTCTTCTTCCTCGACCAGTGACCAGTAAAGACGTTTTTAGTGCGAACATAATTAGTGGTCTTTCGAAACGGATAGGTTTTGGATTTTGGTAAATTAATTAATAAGAATCAGGTTTTTGTTACAGCGTTTCAGGTTCGGGATTGAAAGTTGCAATATTGGATTGCAAACAGACGAACATTGGCATTGGGCTGATGATGATGGAAGCCTTTGATATTGGGTCAAAGCATGAAAAACGAAAAACTATCCTAATTCGACATTGGGTCGGATGGAATTGATATTGGGTCAATTCTTTTGGTGGTACATTTAAATATTCGACATTGGGTCGGATGGAATTGATATTGGGTCAATTCTTTTGGTTGTGGCTTTGAAAAATTGTGTGAAACAATCTTTTTCAAATATGGATTCTCAAAAGCCGATATTGGGTCGGCTTGGGCTGAGCGCTTCCAGTGTAGCGATGATCTGGCTCAGCCTGGAATGAAATCAATTCGGTTTCATGAAGTGAAAACTGACATCAAGCTATGCACTTACATAAAAGTGTCGCATAATGTGTTTGTGATTTTAGCAACAAAAAAAGCTAGACGTTAGCTTAAAGGATGGTACACGTAATACAGAACTGGCGAGAAAAGCGATAACATGTTAAGGCGATAGTGCCCTCAACGTTTGACAAACGGGTTTCTTTTTAGAAGTGAAAATAAGGGTTTTCGCTTCCATCCGAAATTCATGCTGATGGAATTTCTCCGCATAAACTTCTAAGAAAAATGTAGGTAACAAAGCAAGTTCCGCCGTTGCCTAGCAACTTATAATCTACAACAAGCAAAGATTATTGCAAAACACAATTTAGTGTCAAGGTCGAAGAGAAAAACAAAACAACATTTCACAAGAAGAGCTGTGGACCTTTAAATGAAAGGTTTTGCGAACAGTTCGTGGCATCTGGTAAACAAGAAATTTTTCGTATGCGTTATTGCTGGTAGTATTTGGAAATGTTTTAATTGACTGCAGTTTGTATAAGGACGTTTCTTCACAGCTCAGGCAGTCCAGACGTGTCGATTCAACAATATGTCGCTAAACTTTACTTTCGACTTCATTTTCAGCGCGCGTACTCAGAAAAGCGCCACGATTTGCAATTCGAATGTTGATGACTACATCCGACACAACAAAAATTTAACTTGACCATATCGGAGAAATTTTGTAAACACATTTAACAATCATGGATTGGTGGAATATCATCCGGTTTAAGATGAAACAAGCTCCGCCAAGAGCTTTATATGGTCAAACTTTCGGAAGAATTTAGTGCATTCTAAAGTTTGTTGGTGTTGTTTTGTCTGATGTTGAATGAGAAGAACTCCTGGGATGAATGTGGCGCTGCATATATCACATATACAGGACTCTGAGGGTTTCAAGTGAACCAAAAAGTGTCGCTGAAAGATAGTGATTGATTTAATCTTTACCAAACACTGAAGGTAACCATTTTCATCTAGATGTCTGTTTTGAACGTGTTCTTCGTAGAGCAGGACATCTGTAAAGTCTTCGACGCATAAGAGGGGGGGTAGGGTCTAACGGGTATAAAAAAAACTCCATTTTCACGATTTTTTTCTAGAGTGTTGCCGAATACAACTATTATTTTATTTTATTCCTAATTAAATTTGATTTATTTTCTGTATATTCTTCATCTCATCCCTACATTCCTTCTCACCTCTATTCTTAATTAAAACTTTTCACACATCAACATTTGTTTTTTTTTCTTTAGTGCAAAATTTTATTTACCAAATATCCTCAATTTTTATTCCATATTCCACATCTTTATTCTCCATCCTACAAATTTCATTTAATTTCTGCTTATCCTTCATCACATTTCTACATTCCTTTTCAAACTCTATTCTCAATAGAATCTTTAATTTACCGACTTTTGTTTTTTTTTAAATAAAAAAATTTATATCCTAGATATCCCTCATCTCAATTCTACATTCCATTTTCTGCAAAAGCTTTTCAAATCTTTTTTTTTTTGCATATTCTTCATTTCATTCGAAAATATTCTTCACAAAAGCCTTCCCAATTTGTGCTTTCTCTGTCGCTCTGCTTTTATTTACCAGAGCCGGAACAATCCGCAAAAAACATTCTTTGCAACAGCTTTCTCAAACTGTGCTTTCCTTGTTACTCTGTCTCTGTTTACAAGAGCCGGAATAATTCGATAGTATTCTAAGAAACAGCCTGCTCAACCAGAAGTCTTATTCAAAACAAACAATCAGCAGCAGCAGCCTTAAATATCTGTGCTTCTAACGGCAACTCCGTCTTATTTCCACCGGAAGACCAAATCAAAACAATCAGCAGCAGCAGCCTTAAATATCTGCGCTTTTAACGGCAATTCCGTCTTATTTCCATCGGAAAGCAGCCTTAAATATCTGCGCTTTTCAGGGGCAATTCCGTCTTATTTCCATCGGAAGGCCAAATCAAAACAATCAGCAGCAGCAGCCTTAAATATCCGCGCTTTTCAGGGGCAATTCCGTCTTATTTCCACCGGAAGGCCAAATCAAAACAATCAGCAGCAGCAGCCTTAAATATCTGCGCTTTCCAGGGGCAATTCCGTCTTATTTCCACCGGAAGGCCAGATCAAAACAATCAGCAGCAGCAGCCTTAAATATCTGCGCTTTTCAGGGGCAATTCCGTCTTATTTCCACCGGAAGGCCAAATCAAAACAATCAGCAGCAGCAGCCTTAAATATCTGCGCTTTTAACGGCAATTCCGTCTTATTTCCATCGGAAAGCAGCCTTAAATATCTGCGCTTTTCAGGGGCAATTCCGTCTTATTTCCATCGGAAGGCCAAATCAAAACAATCAGCAGCAGCAGCCTTAAATATCTGCGCTTTTCAGGGGCAATTTCGTCTTATTTCCACCGGAAGGCCAGATCAAAACAATCAGCAGCAGCAGCCTTAAATATCTGCGCTTTTCAGGGGCAATTCAGTCTTATTTCCACCGGAAGGCCAAATCAAAACAATCAGCAGCAGCAGCCTTAAATATCTGCGCTTTTCAGGGGCAATTCCGTCTTATTTCCACCGGAAGGCCAAATCAAAACAATCAGCAGCAGCAGCCTTAAATATCTGCGCTTTTCAGGGGCAATTCCATCTTATTTCCACCGGAAGGCCAAATCAAAACAATCAGCAGCAGCAGCCTTAAATATCCGCGCTTTTCAGGGGCAATTCCGTCTTATTTCCACCGGAAGGCCAGATCAAAACAATCAGCAGCAGCAGCCTTAAATATCTGCGCTTTTCAGGGGCAATTCCGTCTTATTTCCACCGGAAGGCCAAATCAAAACAATCAGCAGCAGCAGCCTTAAATATCTGCGCTTTTAACGGCAATTCCGTCTTATTTCCATCGGAAAGCAGCCTTAAATATCTGCGCTTTTCAGGGGCAATTCCGTCTTATTTCCATCGGAAGGCCAAATCAAAACAATCAGCAGCAGCAGCCTTAAATATCTGCGCTTTTCAGGGGCAATTTCGTCTTATTTCCACCGGAAGGCCAGATCAAAACAATCAGCAGCAGCAGCCTTAAATATCTGCGCTTTTCAGGGGCAATTCAGTCTTATTTCCACCGGAAGGCCAAATCAAAACAATCAGCAGCAGCAGCCTTAAATATCTGCGCTTTTCAGGGGCAATTCCGTCTTATTTCCACCGGAAGGCCAAATCAAAACAATCAGCAGCAGCAGCCTTAAATATCTGCGCTTTTCAGGGGCAATTCCATCTTATTTCCACCGGAAGGCCAAATCAAAACAATCAGCAGCAGCAGCCTTAAATATCCGCGCTTTTCAGGGGCAATTCCGTCTTATTTCCACCGGAAGGCCAGATCAAAACAATCAGCAGCAGCAGCCTTAAATATCTGCGCTTTTCAGGGGCAATTCCGTCTTATTTCCATCGGAAGGCCAAATCAAAACAATCAGCAGCAGCAGCCTTAAATATCTGCGCTTTTCAGGGGCAATTTCGTCTTATTTCCACCGGAAGGCCAGATCAAAACAATCAGCAGCAGCAGCCTTAAATATCTGCGCTTTTCAGGGGCAATTCAGTCTTATTTCCACCGGAAGGCCAAATCAAAACAATCAGCAGCAGCAGCCTTAAATATCTGCGCTTTTCAGGGGCAATTCCGTCTTATTTCCACCGGAAGGCCAAATCAAAACAATCAGCAGCAGCAGCCTTAAATATCTGCGCTTTTCAGGGGCAATTCCATCTTATTTCCACCGGAAGGCCAAATCAAAACAATCAGCAGCAGCAGCCTTAAATATCCGCGCTTTTCAGGGGCAATTCCATCTTATTTCCACCGGAAGGCCAAATCAAAACAATCAGCAGCAGCAGCCTTAAATATCCGCGCTTTTCAGGGGCAATTCCGTCTTATTTCCACCGGAAGGCCAGATCAAAACAATCAGCAGCAGCAGCCTTAAATATCTGCGCTTTTCAGGGGCAATTCCGTCTTATTTCCATCGGAAGGCCAGATCAAAACAATCAGCAGCAGCAGCCTTAAATATCTGCGCTTTTCAGGGGCAATTCCGTCTTATTTCCACCGGAAGGCCAAATCAAAACAATCAGCAGCAGCAGCCTTAAATATCTGCTCTTTTAACGGCAATTCCGTCTTATTTCCATCGGAAAGCAGCCTTAAATATCTGCGCTTTTCAGGGGCAATTCCGTCTTATTTCCATCGGAAGGCCAAATCAAAACAATCAGCAGCAGCAGCCTTAAATATCTGCGCTTTTCAGGGGCAATTTCGTCTTATTTCCACCGGAAGGCCAGATCAAAACAATCAGCAGCAGCAGCCTTAAATATCTGCGCTTTTCAGGGGCAATTCAGTCTTATTTCCACCGGAAGGCCAAATCAAAACAATCAGCAGCAGCAGCCTTAAATATCTGCGCTTTTCAGGGGCAATTCCGTCTTATTTCCACCGGAAGGCCAAATCAAAACAATCAGCAGCAGCAGCCTTAAATATCTGCGCTTTTCAGGGGCAATTCCGTCTTATTTCCACCGGAAGGCCAAATCAAAACAATCAGCAGCAGCAGCCTTAAATATCTGCGCTTTTCAGGGGCAATTCCGTCTTATTTCCACCGGAAGGCCAAATCAAAACAATCAGCAGCAGCAGCCTTAAATATCTGCGCTTTTCAGGGGCAATTCCGTCTTATTTCCACCGGAAGGCCAGATCAAAACAATCAGCAGCAGCAGCCTTAAATATCTGCGCTTTTCAGGGGCAATTCCGTCTTATTTCCACCGGAAGGCCAAATCAAAACAATCAACAGCAGCAGCCTTAAACATCTGCGCTATTTGTGCTTATTCTACCAACCTCGCCATTGTCGTGATTTTACGAATCTCAATTCAGAGATTCACCTAAACACGTCTGTCGCTCGCAAGAATAGATCAATGACTAACTTTGTTTTGTTTGTTTGTCAAGTGCTGCCAAAATAGCAGATGTTCTCATAGAAATTTATTTTATTTTATTCATCTACAGTGTTGCCGAATACAACTATTATTTTATTTTATTCCTAATTAAATTTGATTTATTTTCTGTATATTCTTCATCTCATCCCTACACTATCGTTCAAACAAATGTATTCAAATTTTTTGCATTATACAAAGCATTGTTAAAAGAACATTTAGTAATTTTTTCGTAGAAAAATATTGAAAAATGAGCCGATGACGGAGCATTTTCGAGGATGCCTTTTAGAAAACAGGATTTGCGGTGGACACTGTATCTCAGCACAGAATCATCTGAAATCAAAAAATCAGAGCAAAATATTTTTAATAGATGTTTTTCTGGACCCCAACGTTTTTATTTAACTTAAAAATATTTTTATGAAATTTTTGTGGCTGTTTTAAGTAAAAACTACGATTTTTCACTTAAAAATCCGCCATTTTTCACCTCTAAAATCTCCCCAAAGTAAAAAAATCAAAAAAGAAAAACGTTGGGGTCTGGTATTTTATATGTAGAAAATGTGTTCCAAATTTGAAAAGAATCGGATAAGTAGTTTTCAAATGACGATGTCCACGGACTTTAAAAATGTGCTTTCGAGAAAAACGCGTTTGAAGTTTCTGCTCTTGCTTTCTTGCAGTATTAGATAGGAGGAGATAAAGGCCTATAACTTATACAGTTTTGCTTCAATTGACTTGAAAATTTGACACAACATTCTTGGAATGTTTTACAATAAGAAAATAAAAAAATAAAAAAATCGAATTTTTTAAAGTGTTAGACCCTACCCCCCCCCCCCCCCCCCCCCCATAAGTAACATTTCGCGGGTTGATTGCAAAAAACAGTACATGATTCATCATCGAGCGAGCAGTCCACCACTTCAGAGGCATGTTGTTTGTCAGATGGAATTTGGCTTGATTCTTCTGCGTTTTCGTCGTAGTCTTCCGATTGAGAGTTATCTATAGAATCCAAAACAGTATGATATTTTTCGATATGAGTAAAGTATTTCTTACGCGAAGTAAAACTTATACCACTTGCCGCCGCAGCTCATTTCAAGAGCATGATCAACTTGTTGGTGTTCTATGTAAGCTTTTTGCGTTTTGAGTTGTACAGTCGTGACTGAATTCGTGACCAATCAGCAATATGTTCTTAAAATCTTTGGCACAATAACTACATCTGTTCCTTTGATTTTTTCGATCTGGTTTAAGATCACTTTCGGAAATCGCGATTTAAAATTTATGAGTATTTTCAATGTGCACAATATGCGCTGCTCGATTTGGAAAATTCATGGAACAAGATAAGCATCTGCTGTTGTGACTACCATGTACAAGTGTTTGATGATCTATGTATTCGCCAACTTTACAGGATTAGTTGTCAGAAAGCTTGCAACTGTAGTGCACATTATGCTTTAACACGTGAAGATTTGCCGAAGTTTTATCGCCAAACTTGATAGGACAATAGGTACATTTGAAAACATTTTTAGTGCTACTTTTTTTATTCTTGGCAGGGAACTTCATGTGTGCGGTCAGAAAATGCAGATTCTGATAGTGCTTTAAGCATATCTTGCAGCCATATTCAAGCTTGTGAACTAGTAACTGAGGTTTGATGAAATATTTTTTGCTCGGTAGAGTTTCATTACATATGTCACATATTTTTCTTTCCTTTGCGGTTTGAAATGATTTTAACAATGCAGTTGGAAAATTTCATAAGGACTGACCCATGCGTCGCAACGGAAGCACATATACTTGCCATTGTTTTGCGTATGTGCCACGATTCTATAGCGGGAGTAGTCTTCCTTTTAAGGAAATTTCAGTAAACAACTGCAGCATTTATGAACCGCTGCATTGTTATCCGGTTCAACATTTACAGACAAGGAGCTAGAAGAATCATCGTCTGTTTCTACGTGCGCTTCCGCCGACGATGTTTCAGGCAATGTATCGGCAACATTGTAGCCTCCTCGAACATCGACAATTATTGGTTGTGATTTCTTTGCTGCACTACTGCTGCCACTAGTCGATGCAACCGGTCCCGGAACAACAAAGGCAGTCGTAGAACCCGCAGGATGCAGCCGAATGAAAATGTGAAACTCGTCTAAGAACAACATGACGTGTGCATTGCAAAAATTTCAACTAGAGGGAAATATTTGATAATCCTTAATGCGCAGCGCACTTAATTGGGTTGCGCATTTCATAATTGCGCAAAACACTGCACAAAATTTAACTATGAAGGACACTGATAATATACTATGGAATAAAATACAGAATTTGCTGGAATATTCATATCCAATGGACACTTTTAATAAATTGTGACAACTAGAAATGAGATACGTTTTGCGTTCGGGTAAGAGATCGATATTCGGTAACCCCATTGAAGTTCTTCTGCATTTGGGAGATATCGAGAGTGCTGCTCAAACTTCATCGACTTAAATGAATTCAAGCAGACCTTCAACCCCTTGCGACAATAATTTCCAATAACAGAGGCAGTCAGATATCCTTAAAATGGTTAAAATGTAGTTAGCCTTTAAATATTTAATCCACTGACAAAGTTTTGGCAAAACAAAGAACATTTTACCACGCAATTCATATCAACAGAACCACGCTACTTGATTCAGTTTACTTCATGTTATTTCCCAGTTTTTGAAACAATATCAGAGTTATCGATCAACGAAAAAAATATTTATCTACAAAGCTTAATTCTTTTTGATCAGCTAAGAAAATAGTAAAATCACTTGTTCATGAAAGCCTCGTAAGACGATTACATTATCGAAAATTAAAGCCATTTATGTATGCAAAAGGATTCTGCTACATGTTGGATTACAGACATTTTAATTGTAGAAAATCTGTCTGTGAGCGTTTACTACAATCATGAGTTCAATCAAACGATTCATTCTGGCGGGGGGAGTATGTTAAGTTTTATATTTAATATCAATCATAGTAACCCAAGGAATCATTCAAACTATAATGCCAACGTTGTTCATTGCTCGTGTTTGGTCTCATAGCTCTCTTCTTCCTCGACCAGTGACCAGTAAAGACGTTTTTAGTGCGAACAATGTCAAACAGAGGTGCCAGGTGTCCTGATTTATCAGGATTTGTCCTGATTTTCGAGAGACCGTCCTGATTTTTCAAAAACTCTCGAGTTGTCCTGATTTTTTAAAATTTGTCCCTAAAATGTCCAGATTTGTCCTGATTTCCATAAAAACTTATTAAATATGGTTGAATTTGTAGTTGAACTATGAGAAAATCGAGTGAATAGGTTCTAAAATAGTTAAACCCATTTAACAAATGGTAATCTTCGGTTCAGATGATATTTCAATTGTGTTTTTCGATATGAACTACCGGCCAACCAACAAGTTGCGTACTGTTGTTGCATAAATCAAGGCGTTTACAGCACCTGTATAGCGCCTTTATTTATGCAATCTAAGCAGAAATCGTTATTGTTTTCATGAATCAAGAGGTGTCCTGAAAAATCCTGATATTTAACTTCGTGTTGTCCTGATTTTTGACGAAACCACCTGGCACCCCTGATGTCAAATCCTAGAGAAATTATGAATGATTGCACACTAACACAACAATCATTCTGGTTCCTCATTGGTTGAAATTTTGACTTTTTCAAATCTATAGGGGAGAATGAGGGTACTTGATCCCTGGGGATACTTGATTCCTTAGCTATATCTCGAAACTGGAATGTCTTACAAAGATCAAATGTTCTAGAAACATGTGCCAAAATGGGCAAGATAACAATGCTTGTAGTTTAAATTTTTAACAAAATAATTGTTTGAGTAATTGAACTTTGTTTGAAAAATTTCACAAAATGTAACTTGAAGATCTTTTTTCATCACTTTAAAATGTTGGGGAAATTATGAAAAAAATTTTTGTTCCAATGTATCAATCGTTCGAGAGTAAAATGAACTTCATAATGCCATACTTTCAAAGCAATGGAAAACTCTCAACTTTTTTCAGAAAAAGTTTTCTAAAATGTTGATTATGGGTACAATTGATTCCCTAGAGTTGGGTACAATTGATCCCCCTTCCAAACGGCATATTCTTCTTCTGAATTGATCGTTATAATTGCTGATTACGAAATCACTAATATTTATCCAAAAACTAATATTTATCAAACAATTGTCTGAAGAAAAGAGCAAAAATAATTAATTTTCTCCTAATTATAAAAAATAGCGCCTTTAAGTATGCAATGTTATTAGCGTTGAGACAAAGTTATAGAATTTTCTTCTTATGTCTGCTATAAATTGTGAAATGAGAACAAACATGACCAAAGTAGGGTGATGAGCATCCTCACGCATAAGTGGCTGCGGGGATTCAAATAACTGAAAACTGGTAGAGTCGCTAGAGAACGCTAGGTCCAACAGACGTCCGTTGGAGTTTTTAATATTGTTTATTTGATGCAGTCCATAATCCGTTAAGGCGTATATTACTATGTATTTCTTTGATTGACTATAGTAAATCAGGAACATTGAAGTTCAGCTCGGTTTCAGGAAGGAATAATTCGTCGTCGAATATCCAAGAGACGTATGGCAAATTGTAATCGCCTATCACTAACATTGAATCATTTGGCGAAAGCTGCTCGGATAGTTGTTCGATGCAAAGAGTGTGAGATTTGTAGCTGGAAGCACATTTGATCGTTGGCACATCTACACACAGTGGATGGCGGTTAAGTGCCGACGGTAAAGTTTGCGCCTTTTAAATCTCGCAATTTAATTCCCGATACGTAGCAGTTTTCAAAAGCAGAGAGAACTCATCTTGGTTAGCTAGCAAAGATCTAGCGTTCCAATTCATAATATTTAAAAATCTAGTTGGATCCATGAGGGAATCGCCCAAATCAACAAAATTGTTAGGTTCAGAAAATGAAGAAGAAGAACAGGTTTTTGAATTTCGGGGATTTTCCCAAGCCGTCTCATGAACGTTGAGACTTGGTTTTTTCCCATTAGTTACCCGGACGGGCAACCAATTTTCAACCACCTCTGAGAACGATAAACAACGAGTCTGTAGCGCTGAATCAGCTCAGGTAACATTGGAATCACTTCGAGCATTACCAAGACGTGATTCCAAAGTACAGGCAGATTGTTTGCCAGCCTGACGTGTGAAGACGAAAAAGAGGAAGGATGAGAAGAAAATTGTCTGACAACTTTGGGATTTTTCATAAAAGCAATAATTTTTGCACTAACGGGACAGTCTATGGAATTGGTGGACTGATTACCTGAACAATTCGCACACTTGAAAATTTCTATTTGTGGTTAATCACCGGTTCATCTGGAAGGAACAAGCTGTGCAATATTCAGTACACAAACCCAAATCATTTCCTTATCGGAATAAAATGTTGAATATTCCAAAAACGGAGAATGGATAACATCGTTTGTAAAATAGATATGGACTACAGCATCCAATGCTTGAAAGATATGAAAACATTTTAGAATGAAATGATAAGCAAAGTGATAAGAAATGTAATAAGAGAAGGAAATCAACAATAGATAAAAGGCTATTGGCAGACTAGTGAAAACATGGACGAAGAAAACAAAAATGAACTACCTATCGTTTATAATCGAGTAAAGAATAAATCCCAACAAACATTTTTGCTGATTAAAGTTTCAGTTTCAGCGTATAAGGAAGTTTTATTTCAGCCAATAGAAAGTAGGGGAAAATTCGTTGAAGAATAACTCGTTCAGCCTTTGTCCAACCATTTTTGACACCTTCAAATTTGACAGCCGTCAGCTGTACAAGGGTAGCTTCGAAAGCGTCTTTCAGCAATATCAAACTTTTTGTCATTCATGACGAATCAAAATAATTATCTTTTGAATCATCTAATGATTCGAAATTTCTCATTTTGCATGATAAAATGCCCTTGCCGGGAAATTTACATTTTATTCTCGTAGCAATTTCAATTTCTTCATATGAAATTGACCTTGGTTGAGAAATATTTTGGTCGCTTAAGAGTGACACTTTTCTGTTCCTTCGCAGAATGCATGGTTGGTTCTGCCTTCTGCGGCATGAGACCAACAAGTCGTAGGTTCAAAGTTCGAGACAAGTTCAAATGAAGAAAAGGAGGGGGGGGGGAAGTAGCTGGCAAACATCGGACATACATCGGTCAATATTCTTTTTGTTTTTTTTTGTAGCTCCGTCAATTGACGTTTCATGTGGTTTCATGTCATCTTCGCTGATTTATTTCTCCAGATCTCGATGTTTAAGGGCTGAACAGCAGCTTCTCTCTGAATTTGGGTTGCCTTCTTTCAGCAAGATAGCTGATTTCAAATTAGAACTAAACAATGTTTCAGCGGTTGTTCAGCAAAAAATGTTTGTTTTGATACGTCTTAAGATTTAAGTCTCACGAATAGAATCAACCATCAACCAAAACGAGACAATCGATACATTGGCAAAGTTCAGCCGAAAATTACTGGATTGATGGCAAACGATTAATATTCTCTTTCGCGAACGAAGGACCAAAAAAAAACGTCTTAGATACATTGCCATCATTTTCTGTGTCTGCCTGCCACGAACCGGTTTTCCCGGCCCTTTGGAAAATCTCTACCCAATATGCGTGGCCTTTGAATCATTCACGCCCCACTTCGGTCGAAAGTTTTGCTCCTTTTTTTCCTGGTCCCATGCAATATTCCGGTCCGCAGCCAGCAAACAGCAAGCATAAGCCGTGGAAATGATGCGCGCTCTATCTCCGCATCTCGGATCACACTCGGCAAACACGTCTCGGAAGTAGTACCTAATCTCTGAACGACATCCACTTCGCTTGTTCCGGAGTTTGAACTCTTCTAACCTCCCACCTCGCCTTGCTGGTCGTCGTTTGACGCACGCCCTCACCCTGCAATCGGTTTGGTGAATCTGCGGCTTCTAGAATGTCCCCCAGCAGCCGTTCAGAAAAGATTCGATTCGATGGCACTCTGCAGCAGAGCCACTCTCGCCCGCCTGTTAGAAGTTCAAATTGAGTATACAAATGTAAACACCAGAAATGGATCAACAGCACTTGCCGGGGAGTCAAGAACAGTTTCGCAGCTCCTTGTCGTCGTCGGTTGTCGTGCCATAACAGGAGGGTGCAAAATACCAACCAATAGAACCAGAAGCAATAGGATCGCTTTCAGCCGAGGAGATGCTGGTTTGTCTGGTGTTATGGTATTTTTTTCCCTATACTTTTCTTCTATGAATTGGCAGTGCTGGGCTGATTTGAGCGGCGGGGGTGGTTCTATGATTTTGGGACGAGCCAAGTAGGATATCCCTTCTGTGTTAAAACCAGCCACCAGAACGAGCCAGAAGAGGTGGAGGAATAAATTTGAATAATTTTTAGCTTTATAAATCACTTGTACTTGACGTATCCATGTACGCCCATCCGATATTCTTACCCATAGTAAAAGCGGAAGAAAGCTTCCCTTTTTCGGTTCGGTAGTGATTTTCGTCAGGCACTGGCTTGCATTCTAGTCAGTAAATTTTAGCGCTTCGAAACATGAAGCAAATAAATAAACTGCATCATGATAGTAATGAGTTCATTCGGAGATTCCGATAGCAAGAGCCGTGACTTAAGTTGGAGAATACGAAACGGTTAAAGACGGAAATGGGCTAAAAAGTTTTTAATGAATGTTGCGAAATTAAGTTGTAAACTAAAATCGTTAATTATGTTATCTCTACACGTTTTCTTTAAATTCCGTCTATCATTTTTTTAATCAACTTTTTTAGCAAAGTTTGAGAAGACAAAAGCTCTAAACCCGAAAAACCAAGATCAATGACATTTTGAAATATTTTTTCATTTTCTGCATTTTTTTTTCAATTCACTTTTTTGTCACCATGATCTTAAGGGGATAATTAAGGGGTAAAAATATAAAAAAATCATGAGCCATGATGAGTTTGAAACAAAAGTTAATAAACAGGCACCAGTAAATAATGGAGCACGACGGAATCCGAATCATTTGAAATCGTAGAGAACAAGAACTTACGTTCAAAAATCGTGGTGATTTTTCGGCAGGATGATAAAACCAAACTTTTTTGATTCATAGTAAAATTGGGACAAATCAATGCGATGACTATGACAATGCACTAGACACAAAACCTCATCTATCGAAACTGGCAAATTTGTTGCAAATATATAATAGGAAGGTAAACCAAATGTGACCCTGTAGCTGTAGCTATTTAGGCGTCTTATATTAATAATTGTATACCGTAAAACGGGGTAAGATTGATCATTTTTTTCAATATTTTTCGATTAATTTCTTTGTTAAGGGGAATGTGGCATGTTTCCTATTTTTAAAACCAGTACTAGACTCCCATGAACGTAAAACATGGTTGCAGAAATTTATTAGACTTCTATAAATATTATTTCAAAATCTATTTCGTCTTTGTTTAGAATTTGATGCTTTGGGGTATGTGGATGGTTTTAACGAGTTTTCTTGATCATAAAGGATACAAAACACCTGCATAATATTTACAAATGCTAGTAATTGATAAACTAAGGCAGTTCGTGTGTTAAGGCCGAACAACAATTAAAATCGAAAGATGGATAATGATGCTGCATAAATAAAGGGGCCAAATACTTTAACATCTATATATATAAAAATGAATTTCTGTCTGTCTGTCTGTCTGTCTGTCTGTCTGTCTGTCTGTTCCCTATAGACTCAGAAACTACTGAACCAATTTACGTGAAACTTGGCAGGTAGCGGTATTGGAGGCCGGGGAAGGTTCCTATTATGGTTTGAGACCCCTCCCCCTAAGAGTAAGGGGGGGAGGGGCCTCCCAAACAATAGACTATTTTTTGCATAACCCGAGAACCAATCAAGCAAATGGTATCACATTTGGCATGGGGTGGAATTTGGGGACGGGGAATATTTCTATGAATATAAGGCACCCCTCCCTCTTCTCAGTGGGATATTAGGAAGGGGGAGGGGGGCTACCTTACAATTTTTCATATAACTCGAAGACTATTCAAGATATTGGAACCAAATTTGGCATGGGGAGGTATTTTGATACGAAAAATATTTCAATGGTTATTTGAGACCCCTCCCTCTTTCCAGTAGAAAGGGGAAGGGGGCCTCTTTCATATTTTTATACATAACTCAAAAACTAATAAAGCAAATGGAACCAAATTTGGCATGGGAGGGTATTTGGATACAAAAAAAAATATTTCTATGATTATTTAGGACCCCTCCTTCTTTCCAGTAGGGAGATATAAAGGAGGGAGGGGGCCTCTTTAATAATTCCTTCATAACTCAATAACTAATTAAGCTAATGGAACCAAATTTGGCATGGGCGGGTATTTGGGAACGTGACATATTCTTATGATTGTTTGAGACGCCTTCCTTTTTTCTAGCAGGGAGAAAGGAAAGAGGGAGGGAAGTTTCATACAGTTATTACTGCATATCTCAAGAACTACAACAGCAAATGGAACCAAATTTGACATGGAGCGATATTTGGGTACGAGAAATGCTTCTATGAATATTTGGTATCCCTACTCCTTCAAAGAGGTGGATGAAAAGGGGGGGGGGTGGTAGAGGTCTCCCTTACAATTTTCAGTATAACTGGAGAGTTGATCGATCAAATTGAACCATATTTGGCATGTGAAGGTATTTGGATACGAGAAATGTTTCTATTGTAAATTGGGGCCCCATCTTTTTTAGCGGAAAGATATAAAGGGGGAAAGGGGGGCTTCCATACAATTTTTTTTGCATAGCTCGAGAATTAATCGAGCAAAAACCAAATTTGACATCAAAAAGTATTTGAGTACGAAAAATACTTTTTCTATGTGAAACAATTCCTTTCTTGCAGTAGGATGATAGAATTAGGAATATAGGAAGGGAAGAGGAGGCTTACATTTAACTTTTTTTTTTACAAAATCCGAGAAATTGACAAAACTTAACATGGAAAATCATTTTGGTATGATTCTATGATTATCTGACACACTTTCAGTGAGTAGGTACAAAAGAGGAGGGAGGTGAGCCCAATACAATTGTGTTAGCACGAGTTCTCAACGAATAAGTTCTAACGAAGCCAACAAAAGGGCACATATATGACATGGAAAAGAACTTGGTTACGAGATATGTTCCTACGATTGTTATAGACCCTTACGCTTTACAGTGTTTTTTTTTATTAGTTGATCACCCAGGTGGCAAATCCTTTTTACGGATTGCGCCACCGCGTCCCCCCAGTTTGCTACTCTGGGTCCATGGGTGCAATTGGACGACTCATGATACTATGTACCCCTACGCCATAAAATCCACCTGGGGCCTCTGGCCATAATTCCCATCCGGACCTAGCAACGAAGGCTTTACCCATGATGGGAGACCATACTCGCGCAATGCGCTCCACGGCAAATACTCGTTTTATTCGTACTACACCAGCAATTTACGTCCACTCTTTGTCACGATTCACGACTTACGGGTTGGCAGTCCGTTCGCCGCTACTCGTGACTCGAGTCCCACACATTCGGTCTCTTGTCACAATTTGAGCCGTCTTGACCCGTCTCTCCTCGTGACTCAAGACCTCCTCACATTCCTCCTCTTGACACGAATTGAGGCGTCTATACCCACCTCTCCTCGTGTCTCGAGAGCCCTCGATCGTTCCGTCTCTTGACCCAATTCGAGACGAGAACAACTCGCCTCTCCTCGGGTCTGGAGATAACCACACATATCCTTTTTCTCCATCTCGACTCTTCGAGACCCAACCTGAGGCCCATCCACTGGGCGCCACATGTCACGGCACAAGGCCCCTCTGTCTGTCGTGAGTCAATCGTATCCGCGAATTGGGGCCAGGAACCTCCCCAAAAGGCAGATCGATCGAAACTCGCCAAACATTTGGTCGGCTTTACAGTGTAGAAAGGGGAAGAAAGGAGGAGGCTTCATATACATTTTGTTGTAAAGCTTAAAAACTTATCAACCAATGAAACTATATTTGATTATTAAAGATCACGACCTCCATACAGCAAGAGGTGAAGAAAAGGACAGGGGAGGGGGCTCTCTTATTAGTTTTTTTAGCATAAATCCAGAACATATCAAGCAAAAACAACCATATTTTATAAGTTAAATTGTTTACGTACAATCAATTTGAAACCCTCCAGACAAATTAAAATTATCAGATCATTAACACAAATTCATAAAGCAAGATTCAGAATATTAGTCTAAGTTATCTTTGTGTTGCAATTCAACACTCCAGCTGCAGCTCTTATTTTATAGCGGTTGCTCATGAATTATGTTATAATTTGATTTAAAATAATGCCGATAAAACTTATAATTTTTTTTAATAATTTTTTAAGATATAATTTGATTTTGAAAGGTGTAGCAAAGCACACCGGGTCAGCTAGTCTATATATATAAAAATGAATTTCTGTCTGTCTGTCTGTCTGTCTGTCTTTCTGTCTGTTCTCTATAGACTCAGAAACTACTGAACCGATTTACGTGAAACTTGGCAGGTGGGGGCATTGGAGGCCGGGGAAGGTTCCTATTATGGTTTGGGACCCCTCCCTCTAACAGAAAGGGAGGGAGGGGCCTCCCAAACAAAAGACAATTTTTTGCATAACTCGAGAACCAATCATGTAAATGGTATCACATTTGGCATGGGGTAGTATTTGGGAACGGGGAATATTTCAATGAATATAAAGTACCCCTCCCTCCTCTTAGTGGGGTGATGGGAAGGAGGGGAAGGGGGCTACCTTACAATTTTCCATATAACTCGAAAACTAATTAAAATATTGGAACCAAATTTGGCATGGGAAGGTATTTTGATACGAAAAATATTTCAATGATTATTTGAGACCCCTCCCTCTTTGCAGTTGAAAAGGGGAGGGGCCTCTTTCATATTTTTTTTTACATAACTCATAAACTAATCAAGCAAATGGAACCAAATTTGGCATGGGTGGATATTTGGGAACGTAACATGTTCTAATGATTGTTTGAGACCCCTTCCTTCTTCCAGCGGAGAGAAAGGAAAGAGGGAGGGAAGTTTCATACAATTTTTATTGCATAACTGCAGAGCTACAACAGCAAATGGAACCAAATTTGGCATGGAACGATATTTGGATACGAGAAATGCTTCTATGAACATTTGGTGTTCCTCACTCCTTCGAAATGGTGGATGAAAAGGGGGAGAAGAGGTCTCCCTTACAATTTTCAGTATAACTGGAGGGCTGATCGAGCAAATTGAACCATATTTGGCATGTGAGGGTATTTGGATACGAGAAATGTTTCTATCATAAATCGAAACCCCATCTTTTTCAGCGAAAAGATATAAAAGGGGAAAAGGGGACTTCCATACATTTTTTTTTGCATAACTCGGGAATTAATATAGCAAATGAAATAAAATTTGGTTTCAAAAAGTATTTGCGTACAAAAAATACTTTTATGATCATTAAGTTCTCACCCCTCAATTCCATCGGGAGAACGGAAGGGGGATGGTACTTCCTTTCAAATTTATGCATAACTCAAGAATTTACAACGCAAATAAAACCAAATTTGTCATTGGATGGTATTTCAATACGAGACATTTTTTTATGTCAACAATTCCTTTCTTGCAGTGGGATGATAGACTTGGGAATAAAGAAAGGGAAGAGGAAAGCTTTCATTTAACTTTTTTTTTTGAATCTGAGAAATGGACAAAACTTAACATGGAAAATCATTTTGATATGATTCTATTATTATCTGACACATAACCCTCCTTTCAGTGAGTAAGTACATAGGAGAAGGAAGGTGATCCCAATACAATTTTGTTAGCATAAGTTCTCAATTTATGCTCACGAAGCCAACAAATGGAAACAAATATTGCATGGAAAGGTACTTGGTTACGAGATATGGTTCTACGATTGTTATAGACCCTTACGCTTTACAGTGTAGAGAGACGAAGAAAGGAGGGAGTTCCATATAAGTTTTGTTGTAAAGCTTAAAAACTTATCAACCAATGGAACAATATTTGATACAACAAGATTTTTAGGAACGAAAAAAATGGGTAAGATTATTAAAGATCACGATCTCTATTCAGCAGGGGGGGAAGGGAAGGGGGCTCTCATATCAGTTTTTATCATGAATCCAGAACATATCAAGCAGAAACAACCATATTTTATCAGTTGGATTATTTGCGTACGATTAATTTGTGAGCCTCCTTTTTAAGGGCGAAGCTTAAAGAAACAAATCAAAATTATCAGATCTTTAACACAAATTTATAGATCAAGATTCAGAATATTAGTTTATATTATTTTTGTGTTCCAATCCGAAAATCCAGCTGCAGCTATCATTTTAAAGCGGTTGCTTATAAATTATGTTATAATTTTGTTTAAAATAATGCCAACAAAACAATAAAAATTTGAATAAATTCTTAAAATATCATTCGATTTTGAAAGGTGTAGCGTTTCCCTTAATTCCTTGCCTTCCTTGGTGTAGTTTTGCCTTAATTCAATTCTCTAGGCTCTCTCACTATTCCCCTTTATTTTTTTTCCTTAAAACTTTAACTTCAATAGGGATTCTAGCCTTTTGGAAAATGTCCCTATTTTCTAAATATCAAAAATATACCTCAAAATATAACAAAAATTACACCAAAACAAATAATTTACTAAGGAAAAAAGTTGAACTGTCACATAAATAAACCTGCTGCTCTTAAACGCTTTGAATTCATCAGGAAGGGAGTTTGTTTGCGAGCCTTCGAAAAAATAGATATTTCCAGATTTTGAAATAACATTTTTACTTACATTTGAAATTTTCAAAAACAAACCCAGTTTTACCAATTTGAAACTCCCGATGAAGGTTATTGATCGTAGATAAAAGTTTTGAGATATTTTAACTTAAGTGATAATTATGTGGAAAAATTTCATGTTGACCAAAGCTACCCCGGTGATTAAGGTTACTTCCTTTTACGGTACATTGAAGGGACAACTATTTGTCGTAATTTAAGGATTTTTACAAATCTCAATTCAAAGATTCACTCAAACACCTCTGTCACTCACAAGAATAGATCAACGACTAATTTTATTTTGTTTGTTTTGCCTAATGTTGTTAAAATAACAAACGTTGCCATATTTATTCTATTTTCTTTACATGCAGTGTTGCCAAATAAAACTATCGGTTTATATAATTTCAATTGAATTTTATTTATTTTTTGCATATACCTCATATTATCTCTACAATCCTTCTCACCTCTATTCTCAATTGAAACTTTTTACTCATCGAATTTTGTTTTTTTTTTGTTCTAGGAAGAGATTTCATTTACCAAATAAAGTCTGTTTCACATAGAATCAGGTCGGATAAAATAGATCATTTCTCCGCAAATAAATAACGTACAACAAAAGAAAAAATGTCATTTTGTGAGGTTTTTATTGCACTTTAAGGAAAAATAAATACATAAAATCATTCAGCTTTTCGGATGAATTTTTGAACTTTTTTTGTGATACCACCCATCATTTTCTGCACAGTACTGCTGGTAACCTCATTCGCCATCTTGTTCCACTACTTTTCCATTTGAGCGGGGTTTTTTCATGGTTCTGCCACAATTCTTCAGTTTGCCCTTAACTATTGCCCAATATTTTTCGATGGGATGAAAATCCGGACAGTTTGGTGGATTGATACTTTTTTTAACAAAATCGATCTTGTTCTCCTTATACCATTTAACGACATACCAGGTAACAGTGGCAGCTTGCCAGTTCCGGCCAGAACTTCACCGGACCTTTGTGGGACTGAATGAATGACAAAACCCTCTTCTGGAGACATTCTTCTTTGTAAACATTTCCATTCATTGTGTCCCCAGTGATGAAAATCTTAGTCTTCTTCCTACAACTACAGATCCCTTGCCAAATCATCAACTTACGAGCAAATTTATCTGCGAAATGAAACTTGAATCTACCCGCAACATTCCCTTTACACTTCGCAAGGTAAAATTTATTACCGGGTATTTGTCCAAAATCCATTTTGGCGCAAGTTTCGTCGTCCATCAAAATGTATCCGTTGTACTTGGTCAACACTTTCTCGTACAACTTCCTTGCCCTGGTTTTGGCAACCAGCTTTTGTTTCAGCGTCCTGTTGGGGTGTTTGCTTGCATGATACGACCACAAGCCTTCTAGCAAACAAATTCGTCGAGCTGTGCTGTGGTTCGTCTTGAACTTTTTCGCCAAATCACGCAAGGAGATTCCAGGATTATTGTGAACTGATCGAATTACCTTTGCTCGCAGCTTCTGGTCATATGTTCCACTTTTACGCCTGGTTTGTTTTGTTCGATCCACCGTAAGGGTCTCCCGGTAATGTTGCAGCACCGAATTTACAGTCGAGTTTGGATATTTCAGGAATTTCGCGATCTTTACCCCTGACCACGTCGGTTTTTCTACATGAGTGTGCAGAATTTTCTCTCGCCTTTCGCGTTCCATCGTCGATAACTTTTGACTGACTGCTTCAATCTTGATGAAATATAGATTCAATAGATTCGAATAGGTCAGCGGTTTTCAGATCGTGCTCCGCGGAGCACTTGGTGCTCCGCGAAGCTTTTGAAAGTGCTCCGCGACGTACTCAACGAAAATCATAAACCAACTTTAAAAAACTCTGATATTTTTTATCGTTTCATTTTTACTGAAACATGAGAAAAAAAATCACAGGGTATATAGTCCGAACGAATAAATTTTGTTTAGGGTAAATGTACCCGAACTTGGCCCCTAAGGCATGGTTGACTATATTTCCCATGATTGTAGTCTTCCTGTAATATGTACCTTCAAAAGTCCTTCGACAAATATGATTGCTTACTAGCCTGAAATGTAGTAAAAATATGTCCTTGCTTTAAAGCGGTGGATAATTTGATATAAACTTGATCAAACTATTGATTGAAATGCTCCTTATTGTGGCCCCCGTTCCGAATTGTGGCCCTTTATGAGTTCCTTAAATTGGCCGCCTCTAGAAGAAATTTGCCTCACTAATACAACAACAGCCCCCACGAATTCGTTGATAATATCCTGGAAGGAAGCACAACAATATTCTGTGTTGTTTTCAAAAAGTCGAAAGTACGAAATGTCAACCATTTTTTAGAATCGATATTTGCGTGCAGAATTATAATCTTACGTAAAAAAGTTTCATTTGTTTGTTTCAGTTTTTGTTGTGTTTAAAATTTCTATTATCAGAATGACAATCTTCGAAATTATTGCATTGGTTAACATACATATGTTTATTAACCGAGCAAACAAATCGTTTGTTCAATTTTTTAAAATGAAATCAAGATAGATCTGTTTCCATTGAAGTTAACATACGATAGTGAATGTTCATATTGTTTTATTACACTCCCATAAAAGAAGGAGAGACATTTTAAAAACCATTATGACCGAGGCAAGAAGCAAGCTAAAGCTAAAACTCAAGTAAGCGAAATATTCTTTAAATCATACCTACATATTTAAAATGTCGCCCTTAGGAATTTTCTAGCAATCTTTTGCGTACACACGGGTAGCAAAACAAGACAAACTATCGCTCACTCCAGCCAGCCTGATAGAAATAGATTGCATCTCACTCGTTCGTTTGAGGACTATAGCCAATGGAAGCGAACAACAAATTTACAAGCTGGGTGAAATTCAAGCTGCATCCCACTCGCACTCATGCAAAATCATCATCCAAACTCGGCAGCGCTTCCTTCGCATATTCCTTTCCTACGGAAAACAAACGTCGTCACCTCTGCTGATGCACAGTGATCCATAATATAAAACAAACTTGGTCAAAATATTATTTTTGATTTCACATGAAATTGAAAACAATAAAATTTAGCTCTTAATAACATAATTTTTCAACATTGTAATGCAACTACTTTTTTTTAATAAACATAATATTCAGAATGTCATAATTTTAACTTTGTAACCATTCCTTTCAAAGCGACATATAAACCGCAAATGTTCATCTCCAGCACAAATAAAATGAAATCAAAATACGTTGGACCTTATTTCCATTTGTAGATTTCTTTTTTGGGTATGGATAAAGTTACTTCAACGTTGTGATCCAAGATATCGATTCGGATCCGAATCCTGTTGATTTCGTGCTCAGAAGTTGAGAGGAAAAGTTCTAGAAATTGACCAAAAAAAGGCAGCTAAACTTTTAGTATTATAATTCCAACTAAGATGCCAAATACGCTTGAGAGATAAATAAATTGATTACAGTCCAAAATACATTTATGGTATTTTCAAGTTATTTTAATTCAATCATTCTTTTTACTTTCGACCGGTTTTAAATTTCCAGACCACTGTGCACTAACGGCCGACGATTCGGCTGCCGGCTACCGTCTGCCTGCTAATTTCGTTCTCACACATACATACAAACCTCAATTAGTGGAATTTCATGCCAAGATTAGGCGAAAAAAATGTTTAAATTTTCTTCAATTTTAGATCAAATATGTGCGTTGTCTGGAGTAGGTTATAATTTTATATTTTTTGCCACGTTTTGCTGTAACCAACGGTATTTTTTTTAGTGATTTTTTCATAGGGAAATGTGTTTTTTAAATCGATCCGAAGGTGGCAGATGCACTAGCAAGGTAGGTTCATTTCAGATTTTTTCCGAAAATCGTAATTTTACTTCCAGTTCGTCATGTGAAAAAAAATTATTACGCAGTTATTTGGATTCAATTGCGGACAAATGCTATGCAGAATGTAGACAAATGCGATTTTCTTTTATGTTTGATTTATTTTATATTTTTAGGCATATGTTTGACATACAAATTACCAAAATGCATTTTGGCATGCCAAGATAAGGAGCATGCCAAGTTAAGGCTCACTTACCCTACTTTGTTTTTACTGGCGGCTGAATCCCTGCAGTGATGTTTGCAAAGAATGGTGGATTGTCAAAATGCACTGCTTTGATCGAACAACCTTGTGTTGCAGGACTGAGTGTGCAAAAAACTCAATGAAAAGGCTGTTTTTGCACCGTACTTGCCGAGCTACCGGTTGGAGAAGCTGAAGAAGCGCATACTATTGCTAAAAACTCAATCAAACCTTGTGTTCAAGATGTCGTCCGTATCATGGTTGATAATAAAACAGTGGAATTGGTAAATTCTATTCTCATGTCAACACGGTTTCTCGGCGAATTTGAGACATGGCTGAAGATGTTGAAAGCGATTGAGAACTTCAAAATTCGACATGCAGCTTGACGAATACACAGATGTAGCAGGACTAGCAATTCTGATGATATTTATTCGTTATCAAGTTTCTGAATATTTCGAAGAAGATTTGTTCCTTTGCAAACCATTGCCTACTTCTGCGTCGGGGGCTAAAATTTTCAAGCTAAACAATTGATGATTATGCTACGGACAACAATATTCCATGGAGAAATTGCATTGATGTATGTATGGACGGTGCGAAAGCTATAGTTGGAAATACTGCTGGAGTCGTTGCCAAGATCAAAGAAAAGACCACAAGTTGCGGTAGTAGTCACTACATCCTTCATCAACATGCACTCGCTATGAAGAAACTATCATCATCTTTGAAGGAAGTCTTGGACGAAAGCATAAAAATAATCAATTTTATTTAGGCTCGACCGAAAAATTCAGGGTTATTCAAGGCGTTGTGCGAAGAGATGGTTAGCCAACATTCCAGATACTACTTCATACCGAAGATCGCTGGTTATCTCGTAGAAAAACGTTGTCTCACCTGTTTGAATTTAGAACGAATTCAGTCTTTCAATGTAAGGTAAAGGAATAACAATCTTCGATTAAAACGGCAAAATCATGGCTATCAAGAGAAAAATCATCGCAGGATTTGCTGAACAGCTCCCAGCAGAATTTTGCCTGAAGAATATCATAAAATAATAAAAAGATCGAAGACTTTAAATGCGTGGAACAGCCTATTTTTATGTCAAAGAAACCAGAATCATTAACATCGCAACAATATGAATGCTTGATAGATATGACAACGGATTCAAAGCTTCAGGAAAGATTCGTATCCAAAAAGTCGTTGGAGTTGTTTTGGTTTCAACTGAAAAATAAATTTTAAATTTTGTCCGATAAAGCAAAACTTATTTTTCTGTTGTTTTCCACAACTTATCAATGTGAGTCTGGATTTTTCACATACATCGCAACGAAGACAAAATACCGATCCCGACTAAACGCGGAACCAGACGTCAGGCTGACACAAATTTAACCATACTTGTTATAGCTTGAAAAATCTAAGAAAGCGTTCTATTGAAATCATAAATTTTTGATGACAAATATTTTGTCAATAAAAACAAGACTATTCGAAGAGTAGCCATTACTGATTTTATTGACTACGATGACAAGGCACATCTTATTTGAACGATAAATACTATCAAGTTTTCAAAACTCGAGTTTTTCATTCTTTCAAAAATGTAGGTGCTCGCCAAATTTTTTGGTTTTAAAAAGTGCTCCGCCGAGCAAATGATCTGAAAACCCCTGGAATAGGTCAATAGATTCGCGATTTGACAACTAGGGGCGCTGCAGCAAATGAAAAGATGCGACCAGATTCTATGTGAAACAGTTTTTATCCCCTGTTTGTTATTTGGAAACTTGGTTAAGTGAGGAAGTATAATTTTGTAGAAGCACATCTACATCTAGCCACAGTAACTAGCAGTCATCATCGAGTTATTTATTTCGAGGGATGAATGACATCCTGGTGTTAAAATCCTTATGATCAAATAAATAAAAAAAAAAAAATCGAGTTATTTAGACTTATTTAATCTTTGTAGAAAAAATTCTATCTCACCAACGGACAAACAAGAAAGAACCTTGACTGACCGAGATTGTTCCTATCCTCCAGTATTCGATCACAGCACACAGATTCATTTGGAAGATGAAAAGTGCATCCCATTTCATCAAACATCTGTTTAAAATAACTTTGCGAACCAAAAAAGGTAATTGAAAATTTTCCCCTACTATTCTCACGGCAACGCTCCAGTTCTTTCTTACATTGAACTTCAAACCTCTTTCACAGTAAATGAAAAAAAAAATCCTAGGCCACTTTTGAAGGGGCGCGTGACTCTTTCGTTATTCAAAATGCTTCAAATTGAGGGAGCTCAGCTGCCGGCTGCCGCCTTCTCCTTTCATTCCCGGCTACAAAGTTCCGAAAACTTTGGTGGTAAGTAAATGAATTGGCTTTTCGGTGTTTTTGTTTTCCACTTCGGGAAAGGGTTTAAGGTTGGCAAAGCTCTACTCTAATTAGCAAATTAATTTCATGAAACGAGTTTTTTTCCATCCCGAAAGAAAGTTTTCTGAAATGGGAGAGATTTCTTCATTTCAGAACTGGTGAAAATTAAGGCGTCAATCAAATGGATTGAGAATTGTGGAGCTCATAAATTTATCGCAGTATAATAAATAGTGTAGCGATGCTGGAATCAATTATTACCGCAGTCAATGATAGGATATACATAAATACTAATCACAGTGATTAAAAAGTTATGGATTAAATGTATGATTTTAGAAATATGCGAACATCAAATACATGAAGGTTGTTTCCACATCCATGAACAATAAAATCTCGCCTTTAGGTATGCAATGATTTTCAGTTAGAACTGGATCCTTGTTCCATGAATTTTTCGATCTTAGAAAAATATTGATAGTTAGGTCTAATAGGGTATTGTGTATAAGGGTTCATATACATTGAAATATCTCAACTGTTTGTGGAACAATTCTAACGATTATTATTATATAACAACAAAACTATGAATCAGTCTTACTACATTTATAAATTTACTAAAAATGGTTTAAAATTTTAACAATGTGTTGGTTGCAGACCATTTTTCGGATAGGATATAGAAAACACTTCCAATTTCGTCAACGAATAGAAACTGAAGAGAGGCCTAAGGCTACTTCCACCGAACGGATTCTGGCTCTCGGCTTTACCCTTCCGTCTCTTTTCTTTTTATTGATATTTTTGTTCATTTTGAATCCCACTTGTCGCAAGGTACGTCAAGGTCGACTGCGCCAGTGACCTGCTTAGCGCAGCAAGGACTGGGATACTGTGGGGTGTGTCCCGGTGCCCCACAGGCAACCGTTAGAGACTGGCGTGACTTAACGACCAGCCAGCCTTCCAGGTACATCGGTACGGTTAAGCGTCACACCTTCACCGAATGGAGTCGGTTTCCGATAGTGTTTCCATAGCCGTAATGAAAATTCGATAGCAAGGTTCTTCATAAAGGAGGGGTCGATAATAGGAATAATTGAGAAACAATATCTTATCGATTATTCCTTAAACATGGTTTTACCCCAAAAAACATCTGCGGCAATTGTTCGTTCGGGATCTATGCAAGAAACCAAGAAGTCAAATGTCACAAATGTTTGCAATCAATGACGATGTCCACAAGGAATTCACCTTATTGTAAGTGTGATTTATGCAGGGCACCAAAAAACAGTATCTGGCGAAGGGTAGGAAGGCCACCATAAAAAAAATTCAAAAAAAAACTCGAACTTCTACGCAGTGTTTATCCTGTTTCTTCCATAATTGGTATTTTTAATAATCATCAATACTTGATAAATTATATTCAATGTTACTTTTTAACAGGTAAAGGCAAGCCTCTCTACAGGTCGTTGAAAACTAGGCACAATAATGTGTTGCAGGTTTTGCGAGCCAATGACGGAAAAGGTGGAGACTCGGCGATTGCTGAATATGTGAGAGATATGTGTGTGTGGTTTCCATCCAACGTCCCCCTGAGTTGGCAGGTATGTTATGCAAAAGAGTCAATACTAAACAATGTGATTAAAATAGTTCAGTTGCGGGTGCTGGTGGTGATAGCTCTATTGAAATTCCAGAAACCCATTTCAGAATGGCAAAGACCTAGCTGCACATTCCGAAGTTATTTCCTTGTCAATAAGCTCCGCCCAATCAAGACAACTTAACCCAGGGAGTGTTGCCATTTTCTTTTCATCAATAAATTCATATGCTTTATGCATACATAACACACATGAGTACCCTGACATTTTTGAATCAATATTAATTTTGATACATGTACTATGCCACCAAGTGTTACATAAATCACACTGTATCGCTTCAACATTACGTCCAAAGTCATTCGGATAGGCATAATAACCACATTTAACGCAAATGTTATGGGATTATTCAGACTGTTCTATGATGTATCTGACTAGTTGCATTCTTTTGTCCTTTAAAGAAAACATTTCATTGAAAGATTTCTTTTTCAGTTTGCACTCTATGAAATGTAAAACGAATACTCCGCAGCTGTACCCGATCAGGAGAGCATATCAAAATAATAACTCAAACATATCTCACCAAGATATAAACATCTGATTCAGTTATAATTGAGTACTCAAGTTTCTCCAATCTGAATTATATCTTATTCTGATTGACAGACTTCAATGGGGTTGAGCTCATTTTCAACGATAAAGATTTTTTTCGGATTGTCCTAAAATAAAATGATTATATCATGTTTTGATATACGTACAACTTTTTATGAAACACGGACATCGAAGTCCAAAAATGGCACACGGTTCTAGCATAACTTGGTAACTTATAATTTTGATAGGTTTTGTTCTGCCCAATATCAAACTATGCTTTTTGAACCAAAATAATTTTGAACGGAGCATATCAAAAATTGATAGATTTTAACTATGATCGTATAGATTTTTTTTATATAATTTGAGATATTTTCACATCCTACGAGTGCCTACTGGATAATAACTTATTACGATAGGAAAAAATGTAGTATCAAATTATCCCATCTTGATATAATTTTGTTTTTCTCTCCTGATCGGGTAATTATCAGTTTGCTTTAATCAATTGAGATTAATTGGTTTCAAGGATTCGATTTCGCGATAACTTAATAAAGCATTATTATTATTAGTATCAGATGAACAAAATCTTTCTAATGTGGTTTAAAAATCGTTTCAACATTATCGTTGAATTTGGACCATTTAAGGAATCCAAATATATGAACTCATTTTTTAACATTATCAATGAATGTGACCGTAAATGTCCATTTTAATGTATAGATACAATTGCAAATTCGCATTTGACTAGGTCTTCATATATTTTCTTAATCATTCTAAGAGTATGATTTTCGAAATAGCTAAAAACAAACGGCTAACTTTTCCTGTAAACTTCAAAGTGTCAACTATATAGCCAACTAAAAAGTTAGTCAACTGCCGCTTGAAATTTCTTACAAATAATGCTGTAAAATCACTGAACTGCAATTTTTCAAAACATGTTTTGAAAAGATATAAATTATCTCATTCGTTCCCCCTAAAAACCAAATCGGTATCGAATTTTGAATACGGCGAATGCGCCAACTGTAAACAAATCCAGATAATCACATAAATGCGTTAAACTATTCATTTTACATCCGAAAATATGATCTCCTATCAATTTTTCTTATTTTAGTGAAGTTAAATTTAATTTTTTAAATAAGGCGAATAGCTTTTTTTATGAGTGTGTAATCCCACAGTTCATTCGCCCATTTCCCCTCAAAATTTCGTCGCGAACAAAAGGGCCAATAGTTATTTCGAGATGGAAAAAGGGCATTGAAGTTTTCGAAAAAAAAATTTCCAGGACAAGGAGATGCACAAATCAGTATTTATAAGATCGTTGAATGTGCTAATGTGTTAACGTGATCATTTGGACCCGCTTTCAAGCCGAAATTTGCTTGAATTTTGCTTCTTTAAAGAGTGATCCAAAAGGCGAATAGTCATTCTGCAATTCAAAAGGGCACTCCAATTTGGCGAATGAACAAAATGAGAGCACCAGTCTGTGGTAAAAGGGCCCTCAGTTATATTTATTAATTTTTTGTGGTAATTAGTACGGAAAAGCTATATTTATCGATCGGGTGTTGAAATTAAACCAATTTGAAAGCATTTTAGCGACTTCTTTAGGAAAATGATTGTACGCAGCTAAATAGGAAATTGATTTTATTTTCTGAAACTTGGAATGCGTTTTTCTCAAAACAAAGGTCTTGGCGCATTCGCCGTATTCAAAATTTGATACCGAAATAATAATTTATGTCGGCTATAAATCCATTTGGAAGACATTTTCCAAATGCATTTAAAACTAGATTTGAACCCAGAAAAGGCTGTGGAATCGAAGCCATGAAATCCTGATTGCTTCGAAGCATTTGCTGTTGAGTCAAGAAATAGTCTTGAGATCAGGCTTGGCAAAACTCATCGTCATGAGGCGTGAAGCTGTGACTGTGAAGCCTCTTGGTCCGTCAAACTCAATTGACTGTTCCTTAACGACCAGTCACTTCGTTTGCCAGTCATTCAACCCCCAGTCGTTTGAAGCTGAAAAAAATTCATAGTCAGCATTTACCAATCGCATTCGAACGAGTCGTCGACCGAGCTGAAGATCGAAAAAGAAACGCATTTATTATTATTGTTGCTCCTGCCAGCAAGCCGAAGACGACCGAAAAGGAACAAGAAAAGCATTTATTATTATTGTTGCTCCTGCCAGCAAGCTCGTTTTCAGTTTTTTATTGCTATTGTTGCTCTCTGCCAGCAAGTCGTTCAATTAGTTGTACCTGCCGTCAGCAGCCGATCGAAGTGTGATGAGATTTGCCAGTCACTCTCAGGAGAAATGTTGACCATGTGTAAGAGCTTCGCCAGTCGATGATGGAGAAATGTTGATTGTTGTCGTGCTTTATCCGTCATGCGAAAAGTGAGGCTCCGTCAATTGAGAACGGTGCCAGTCGTTTGATGAAACAAAACTAGTCGGGTCAAGCGTGACGGGCGAAATTTACCAACACTGCTTGAGATTGCTGTTTTATTGGTATTGGTTCTGTTTCTTCAATGTCATTTAACAAAATTTTATTTACAGATTCCAGTTATTCAGCTTCTACAATTGGAGAAAGATTGGTTTCAGGGTACTTATTTGTTGGTGTCGAAGTCTGTACTATAGCTATTCCTTCTTGTAAGATACTCAAGGAACGCTTCTTTGCGATGGGCCTTAACTTCCTGTCACAGTAACTCAACGTTTTCCGACTTTTTTTTCAAACGCGGTTTTACTATTTTCAAAAGAGAATCTAATCTGTCCAGATCCTCAGTTTCACTTTTCCCTGAAGTAGGAGTCTTGCGCTTTTAAGCTGAAACCTCCTTGCAACTGTTACTTCTTTTGAGGATTCTAGGTGTTGCATCATAAAAACTTTCATTTTTCCCCAAATCTAGCTGATGTTGTTTTGACCTTGATGTCGGTGTACTAGAAATCCCTCTGTTATTTCTATTTTTAAGTCGGGAATGCCATAAAGATGGTAAAACGACTATCATCGAAATAAAATTTAAAAAAATTGTAGGGCTCGGAATCCCTATCATGTTTGCGGTACAAAGGACATCCACTTCTGGTATGTGAATTCTTGAAATATAATCATCTACACGTACACTATCTACAGCGCCAATTGATTTATTATCAGCAATGGCAGTTTTGATAATTCTGTGGTAGCCCTTTATCGGCTTATTATTAGAACGATTTTACCGATGTTTGTTTTTCATGGAAGCAACAACAGAGAAATTCTGTTAAGAAGTAGATTTAGTGAATAGTGGTAAATGTCCTTGAAATAAAATCAATGACTTCTTTCATTTCATCTTTATTACAGAGATGCTCTTGCAATAGTTCTTTGTACATCATCAATCCTTTTCGATAAAAAGGGCTGTTTTCAAAAATAGTGCTGAATTCTTGATCATTTTCTAATTCTGAGGTTAAATCTTTTTGAGGATATTTTACTTTTTCTAAAAGTAATAGTTCATCCTGAACTCCAATAGATCTATCCTGTATTTTTTCGATGTATGTTTTTACAAGAAGGTTAAGTTCTTTTTTGGTATCACCATTGCTTATTAAATATTTAAAAAAAAAGTTTCAGCAAGCCAAAAGCAGCATCCATATTATTCGTGTTCTGAAAACACGACAAAACAATCATACAGTTAGTGTTGTCAGGATTATCTTTCTTGAAAAAGGTATCAATATCTTTGTACATAACTTTGGTGAGATGTGAGCTACACCATTTTATATAAATCAAATCGTTTTGTCGTGTTACATTTTTATTTACTAATCTTTGATGACAGGATTGCAGATATTCAGCGATAGTCATGTTGTTTTAAGCAACAAAGCAAGCTCGCAATTCAGCCATCGAAAGGTCAATGGTTATCGATCGAATAGACGACAAAAGTTTACCTGACGTGTTTCTAAGTGAAAAGCTAGAACTTTTTCTCAATAAACTTTCAATGTTCCATGTATGGTGATCTTCTGTGAAGAAGTTAAACATTGAAAAAAGTTTATGTGTTATCGGAGTTGGGTAGATCCCGATCAGGAGGGAAAAACTAAATTATATCAAGATGAGATATTTTGATACTAATTTTTTCCTATCTAAATGAGTTATTATTCAGTACTCGTAGGATGTTTAAATATCTCAAATTATATCAAAAAATCTATGCGATCATAGCTAAATTATATCAATTTTAGATATGCTCCGTTCAAGATTATATCTCATTCAGATAGCATAGTTTGATATTGCCGATTTCCATCCGAAATTTGTTGTTCGTTATTCGTTGCTTATGTTTTTTAGTAGTCACAGGCTCGCAAGGCCCGCAGCTAACCCCACTATCTCGCAGGAGGACCGTCGTGATGTTGCTGTTTTGGGTCCCGAACACCACCAGGACGTTGTTGCACTCCGCACGCCGCCCCTAACATGGAGAACAGACGCGTACGAAGCCCCCTAACTCATTCTGCATGCGACCAAAGCATCCACCGGGGTTGGGTACCCGATCTCCGCTAAGGTTGCTCGCACCCCAGCTAGTACCACGGGGAGGTAGAGAATCGGAGTTGCAGACAAGAGGTGATATGACCACTACCCGAGGGTTGGGTGTATGGGGTCTCGAGTTGCACATTGTCTACTTCACTAGCCTAATGAACCACGAGCTCGCGCGCCTCTACGGCGAACCCAGTATCCAGAAGGTGGTGAAGGCAGGCCGGATACGCTGGGCGGGACATGTTGCGAGAATGCCGGACGACTGTCCTGCAAAACAGGTGTTCGCTACGAATCCGGTAGGAACAAGACGAGCGGGGGCGCAACGAGCGAGGTGGTTAGACTAAGTGGAGCGTGATCTGGCGAACGTGGGGTGCCCGAGAAATTGGAGAACGGTTGCTATGAACCGAGTGAATTTTAGGAATTATGTTCGTCAAGTTATGTCGTGAGACGGAATACTATGTAAATAAAAATAATAGTTTGATATTGGACAGAATAAAGCCTATCAAAATTATAAGTTATCAAGATATGAGTGCTTCGAGTAAAATTTCTAGTGTTTAGTGACCATTAACCACATTAAATGCTAAAACTACGCTCCATTTTTGGTGTTCCTAATACTGGATTCAATTTCATGGATCGATTGAACGAAACTCATTTATGCACGGTTTGGGCCGTTGACTTCGATGTCCGTGTTTCATAAAAAGTTGCACGTACATATATCAAAATATGATATTATCATTTTATTTTAGGCCAATCCGAAAAAAATCTTTATCATTGAAAATGAGCTCAACCCCATTCAAGTCTGTCAATCAGAATAAGATATAATTCAGATTGGAGAAACTTTAAATCGAAAATTGAGAGTACTTAATTATAACTGAATCAGATGTAAATACCTTGGTGAGATACGTTTGAGTTATTATTTTGATATGCTCTCCTGATCGAGATGGCAGCAACAAAACTGTAAAACAGTATTTGTTTTCCTTTCATGGATTGCCATTTTACTTCTGTTGCATCAAAATGGAAGTCTAGAGCACCTTCCCTTTTGGCAAGTTGAGTAATAGATTTCACCTGTTCAACTGTCATCAGCAAAATATTGGAATATTCATAATCCAATAAAATGATGCAGGAATCTTTCATCTTACACATTTTCATTTGAGATGTGAACACATCTTTGTCAGCTCGAAGTTTTTGTCTGCCTTCGGCTGCAATCTTACGAATAGTGCTGTCAGAATTAACAGTTCTCAAATTTTTATCTTTTTGGAATTGTTTTCCACGGGCTTTCAAATGAGAAATAGCTTCTCAGCGATAATCCGTTGAAGTAATACTCTGGAGACGGATTTGCTGTGTGATTCTGTCAGTACCTCTACATTGAGGAACTTGTGGTCTCTCGTGGTTAGCTTTTTGTCGTTCATCTTCTAAAATATTAAAAACTATAGCATCCGTAGCATAATTTTGATGGAAACTGTGTGTGTATCCATCAGAATATGCATTGTCCCAAATTTTGCGCACGTTAAGGTGGTATGTCTCAACTTTACTTTGTTCCTCTATCGTACCTTTCGAAAGTCTTATTTTATCGCCAGCTCTATATCTTATCAAACGACCACGTGCATCCCTCATTGTTTTGTACTCATCTCTAGTCAATAGAAAGGTACGGCCGGTATCCGTGAATTTTTTTAACATAGAATTTTGTTTTTTTAGGCTTTTCGTCCTTTATCTATAATATCAAGCGAAGACGAAGCTTCTGAAAACTTCACAGGAACATTAAAATTCTCTGAATCGA